>NW_028318841.1:2403333-2703750 GCF_062004578.1 Staurois parvus
GCATCTAATTCCATCAGGTCCTCATTAGTCAGCTCTTCATGTTGCACAGTAAGGAGTTCAATGAAGTCATCCTCTTACAGATCTAGCTCCAGCTTCGTGCTAAGGGTCACTAAGTTGCTGAAGACCTCTTTGGGCTCCGTACCCATCTTCTCAAGTCCATGAACTTCATGAAAAAAGATGTTATTGTCCTTCCAAAATTGCCGCAAAGTTGTTCCTGTTTCATCAATAGCCTTCACTTCCTGACGAAAAGTGTGACGTAAATAATATTTTTTGGAAGTCGCAATAACTCCTTGGTCCATAGGTTGGATGAGTGTTGTAGTATTCGTTGACAGATGCGCTACTTTTACATTGGGATGAAAGCCATCCATGAATTGGGGGTGACCTGGTGCATTGTCAAGCAGCAAAAGAATGTTGAATGGAATATCTTTCTCCAAACAATATTTCTCTATCTTTGGGATAAAGTGGTGGAACAAATAGTCCTGGAAAATGGCCTGTGTAACCCAGGCTTTGGAGTTACTCTTCCACACAACAGTTAGAGAGTCCTTGGGTATGTTTTTGAGGGCTCTTGGGTTCTCTGAACGGCAAACTAAGAGATGCTTTAGTTTTATATCACTGGAAGCATTGCCACCAAACAACAGAGTAAGTCTGGCCTTTGTTGCTTTGAAGCCTAGCATCACCTTTTCCTCGTTACTGATGTAACTTCATTCTGGCATCCTCTTCCAGTACAGTCTTGTCTCATCGACGTTAAAAACCTGTGAGGATAAATAAGCACCTTCGTCAATCATTTCTCTATGTGTTGCTGGAAATTCTTGGGCAGTTATGGTATCTGCATTCGCAGCCTCACCACTTACGTTTATGTTGTGAAGGTTGGCTCTAGCCTTGAATCTGTTAAACCATCCATGGCTGGCAGTAAAAGATGCACACTGTTAACCCAGTTTTTTCTTCAAGTCTTCAAACAGGCTTTTAGCTTTTTCTTGAATAAGCATTAAGCTGAGTGGGACTTGACGCTGATGCTGATCTTGCATCTACGCACTAAGAAGTTACCCCATCTCCTCTATCACTTTACCATGCTTTTTGGATATTGTTGACTTCATAGGCACAGCAGAGTTCACATGTTCCATGATCTTGGACTTGTGCTTTAGAATTGTGCCAATGGTTGAATGATTTATGTTATAAGAACGAGCGATGTCTACCATCTTTTCACCTCGGTCCAATTTCTCAATTATTTTCACTTTGGTTTCCATGGTTATTGCTTTGCGCTGCCTAGCAGTCCCCTCCACATCACCACTGCTTTTCCTCTTGTTTCCGGACATCATGGGCTCTGTACAGTACACTATCGCACTGTACAGCAAGCACACAGCAGCACAACTGTGATAATTTGTTCGCATCTACGAATGTTCTTGCAAAGTAAGTCTGCCATAATGTTCTAATATACTGTGCATACTGACATATGATGACTAAAAAGCTCATGGTGACCCTCTTTTTTTTCTGAGGTTTACTTCTGCTTTAAGGCTTTTGTAGATTTGTACTAGTGCATGGAGAACAGGAAGGAGGGTGGAAAGAGTAAAGGATACCTGAAGGTTTTGACATAAGATACAGTCAGTAGTCCTCTGTACGTCTTTCTGGGTCCCTTTCTCAGAGGTATTCTAGTTGGACATCTAAACCTAGAATGTGGCTCCTTGACAATTGAGGTTCTAGTGGTATCTCAACCTTAGTATTCGAGGTAAGACAGCATGGAAAGGTTCCTGTGTTGACTTTCCACTCAGTCAATCACTCGCTACCTCCATTGTAGGGATAACATCAGTTTGTTTCCTCTAGGCCCAAAGCAGAACATCCACGGCATCCAGTATCTTCAAAGGATCTTCCTTGCAGCACTCCATATTCTTAGGTAGAAAAGCAAGATAGCTTTTACAGTTCCTTACAAATTAGGCAAAAGCACAAGTGGAAGACGGTGTGTCAGGAAGTACCTCAGACATTTAATAATTCTCCCAGCATGCATTTTCAGGCCTCCAAGCCTGCTAATTGGCTACATCATCCAATATCCATAATATAGATTGCCATCTCTAGCACATCATCTATACCACAACCTCTTTGTGATTTTGCCTTGGCACGTGGGGTATTGCTTTGCAATGAGCTGCAAATTTTGACATTTCAATGCAGTCTTGATCTAGTGACAGATGATCTAGTGCAAGGGTGTCAAACTCAATTTCTTTGAGGGCTGCATCAGCATTATTGTTACCCTCAAAGAGTCGGTTGTATCTGTAAGACTATCTAAATGTATCTATTCTTTGTCATATTAAATAATTGCCTCTGCATTCAATTATTACTGGTTTTAGTAATAACTTAAGACTTAAACTGTGAAGGGCAGGTAACGACTGGTGCGGAGCCCATTCACACTTTTATATATAAGCAGGTGAAGTCTGGACATCTGCTTATAATTATTATGAGAATAATACAGTTCTATGCCAGTTGAAAAGGAAGGTTGCACACCACTGGTATCATCCACAAGAAGCTTTACTGGAGACTGCTCAAACAGAACATGGTTCTGCCATGGTGTTCTGTCTGAGCAGTTTCTTGTGGATGATACCAGCAGCGTGCAACCTTCCATTTCAACTGGCATAGAACTGTATTATTCTCATAATAATTATAAGCAGATGTCTAGAGCACCCCACTTCCCTTACATAAGATATCAAAAGCCCCCCACCATCAGAATTCAAGCGTCCCCCACCCTCCCTTACATCACAGCCCCTTACCTTGTGCTGTTGCTGAGAGGAAGCTGGGATGCAGAAAGTGCAGGGTCTGGAGGACCAGAAAAGGGCTGGAAACAGCTGCTGGATTCTGACGAATGCAGAGACCAGAGGCGGCAGAGACAAAGAGGTGCTGCGGCTACACAGAAAGGTACAGGATCTGTACGAGGAGTTCTGTCCTCCTTTTTGCTGCTGACAGGTGACGGGGGGGCAGAGACAAACCTCTCCATGGCTGCAGGGAGCAGCAGTGAGGTTTTGTTACCTGCTGTCAACTGCTAAGACAAGGTGGTGGCAGAGACGTGAGGGGTGCAGCAGCTGCAGGAGAGGTGCGAGGGCCACATGGAGATGACACGTGATCTAGTGCCAACAGGTCCATACATAAAACATAAATATGACACATCAAGCATATATTTTCTCATAATCCTACAATAGCCAGGTATACGTTAAATATGTTAAAAATACTCAGTCATTTCCCAGGATACCATTTTCCCTAAGTGAAAAGAATGTGATGTTGGCTTGACAATGCTTTGATTTCCTGGTGGTTACTCGGTGCCTGTTTCCTGCGTACGCAGCGTCTTACTTTCACTCAGAATATAGCAGGGATTGCCACTGCAGTTGAAGTCGGCTTGTCATCGCAGTTTGGTTCATTAACAGGTCAGATGTGAGCGGTAAACATGCTACTATCCCAGGGCTTCATGCTGCATGTAGCAGAGAGGATTTGTTAGCCGTTAGTCAACGCACAACATAAGAGCTCAGATCTAGGAGCAGGCTTTCATCATGTCACATATGAAGTTAGAAGAAATAGTTCTGCAACTGAAACATGGCTGATGTAAGGTGACACATGGACTCAGCTGTCACAATGTTTACAGACACAATACCTTGCTGATGACATGTGGTACAATTGTTTCTACTCTTGTTCGAGACTGAGATGCGGGACTGTGAAGAGAGATCTGCCAAGACAAGGTGCCAGCTGATATCTGTCATTAGACCAGAGAGAGGAATGTGTTTGTATACATGGATGGAGAATGAGACAGCACAACCAAACTGGAAGGCCTTAAACACACAGACTATCATAGCAAGAGTCAGAGAGAGGAACTTCAGCTAAAAAGAATCAACTGATAGTATTTTGATGGTTTGTTTTATCTGTTTAAATATAGTTGGCAGTTATTTGTATATAACTTTAGCAGCTGTGATATTGATTGTGAAGCATCGTAAGCAGCCCGATACCACATGAACATGTCAAACACAGGCTTAACTGTAATTTGGGTAATGATAAGCTCACCTGTACCCAGGGCCGATGTTACCAGCAGGCAAACTAGGCAGTCGCCTATGGCGCACTGCCACCTAGGATGTAGCCACAGCCAGGGCAGTATAGCCGGCCTTGCTGTAACATTAATTCTATTTTCCTTGAGCCCCACCAGTTCACCAGAGGGGCCCAGGAGGTGTGGAGCAGAGAGGGACTTTCTTTAGTAATTTTGGGTGCAGGCGGCAATGCTGATCAGTGGCGGCCAGCTCACAGCCTTTCACTGGTATAGAGATTCTTTCACTGGCAGTGATTATCCCTTTCTCCACTGAGGAAAACAGAAGGCAAGGCTGTAGCCCGACCGTGGGAGATGATTCAGTGGAGAGGCGACCAAGGGCACAGGCAGCGATGGGAACCCAGTGCACAGGAAAGCTCACAATTTCTGTTTTCTGAAGCAGACAGAGATACAGCCATTCGAAGTATACAGACAGACATACGGCTCCTTCTGTACTGTGTGGTCATCTTCATGATAATGATGACAATCACATAAGCACAGTGCGATTATTCCTGTTAGTTCTTATTTACACTTGTTTTTGAGCGGCATTAAAAATGTGTGGCTGAGCCACACTTTTACTGTCCCCCGACCACTCGCCATTATGCTGCAAAGGCACTGCCACCATAGTATGTCAAATGTGGCAGGGTGTTGGGTGAACCCTTCCCACCACGTACTGCCATACTAGTTGCCCCCAGATCGCTTTCACACCCCCCATGTGCCCTGCCATGCTTCCCAGGCTCCGTGCTTCCATCAGCGTACCTGGGATCTGCATGGTGGGTGCCACTGGTAGAAAGGAGGGAGATCAGCAAACACCTGTTCACTGATCTCCTCTTCCTGTTAATGACCTGGAAGCAATGTGTAAAATGTCACTTCTGAGTCCTGGTGTCACTGTCCCCAGACATGTTTGGATAATGTTAGCTGGAGACGAAGCCATCTCCTGCAAACTTCAACCAATCCGTGAAGAAGAGGAATGCAGCCAATGAGGTGCTGCACAAGCCATGCTGTGTGGAACATCACGTCCTCCCACCTCCCCAGTCACAAGCATCCCTGCACAGGCTAAAAATGTTAAAGTTCTATTTTTTTTTTGGGGGGGGGTGCAAGTAGCTGGTCTTGCCTATGGCACAAAATAGTCTAGCACCAGCCCTGTCTGTACCCTGAAAAAATAACACCACAAAGTTTGAAAAGACATGGGTCCCATGGATCATATATCTATCTACTGACTAGTGAGTCCTGAGGCGGGCCTCCTCACCTTTTCTGGCAATACGGGCAACAATTTCTCTATCCTTCTCTTTCCTTATCCCTGCTTTCTCTTTTTTGTGCTATGCTGTCACTTATCCCACATAGCCTGATTTATTTTTATTTTCGGAAGGGATACTTACTTTACCTATTTAAAACCATGTAGGGAAGCAAATCTTCCATTATTTTCACCAGTATAATTGCTGTTGCCTCTTGTGCCTTTAATTCCACACACAATCTCTATGATAGGGAGACGTATACTTGGTGGAAAATTGGTTCTACATTTTCATAACTCTGCTGATTTACAGTGCCTTGAAAAAGTATTCATACCTTTTTAAATTTTCCAAATTTTTCTATGTTACAACCAAAAACATAAATGTATTTTATTGGGATTTTATGTGATAGATCAACACAAAGTGGCACATAATTGTGAAGTGGAAGGAAAATGATAAATGGTTTTCAACATTCTTTACAAATAACTATCTGAAAAGTGTGGCATGCATTTGTATTCAGCCCCCCTGAGTCAATACTTTGTAGAACCACCTTTTCATTGCAATTACAGACACAAGTCTTCTTGGATATGCACATCTAGAGAGTGAACGTTTTGCCCATTCTTCTTTGCAAAATAGCTCAAGCTCTGTCAGATTGGATGGAGAGTGCCTGTGAACAGCAATTTTCAAGTCTTGCCACAGATTCTCAATTAGGTCTGAACTTTGACTGGGCCATTCTAACACATGAATATGCTTTGATCTAAACCATTCCATTTTAGCTCTGGCTGTATGTTTAGGGTCGTTGTCCTGCTGGAAGGTGAACCTCCACCCCAGTCTCAAGTCTTCTGCAGACTCTACAGGTTTTCTTCTAAGATTGCCCTGTATTTGGCTCCATCCATCTTCCCATCAACTCTGACCAGCTTCCCTGTCTCTGCTGAAAAAAAGCATCCCCACAACATGATGCTGCCACCACCACATTTCACTGTGGGAATGGTGTGTTCAGGGTGATGTGCAGTGTTAGTTTTCCGCCACACATAGGGTTTTGCTTTTAGGCCAAAAAGTTGAATTTTGGTCTCATCTGACCAGAGCACCTTCTTCCACATGTTTGCTGTGTCCCCCACATGGCTTCTCACAAACTGCAAATGGGACTTTATATGGCTTTCTTTCAACACTGGCTTTCTTCTCGCCACTCTTCCATAAAGGCCAAATTTGTGGAGTGCATGACAAATAGTGGCCCTGTGGACAGATTCTCCCACCTGAGCTGTGAGTCTCTTCAGCTCCTCCAGAGTTACAATAGGCCTCTCGGCTGCTTCTCTTCTGATTAATGCTCTCCTTGCCCAGCCTATCAGTTTAGGTGGACGTCCATGTCTTGGTAGATTTGCAGTTGATCTTCCATTTTCGGATGATCAATTGAACAGTGCTCCATTAGATTTTCAAAGCTCAGGATATTTTTTTATAAACTAACCCTGCTTTAAACTTCTCCACAACTTTATCCCTGACCTGTCTGTGTGTTCCTTGGCCTTCATGATACTGTTTGTTTACTATTCTCTAACAAACCTCTGAGGGCTTCAAAGAACAGCTGTATTTATACTGAGATTAAATTACACACAGATGGACTCTATTTACTAATTAGGTGACTTCTGAAGGCAATTGTTTCCACTAGATTTTAGCTAGGGATATCAGAGTAAAGGGGGCTGAATACAAATGCACGCACCACTTTTCAGATATTTATTTGTAAAAAATTTTGAAAATCATTTATCATTTTCCTTCCACTTCACAATTATGTGCCACTTTGTGTTGGTCTATCACATAAAATCCCAATAAAATACATTTACGTTGTTGGTTGTAACATGACAAAATGTGGAAAATTTCAAGGGGTATGAATACTTTTTCAAGGCACTGTAACTTGCCTATGAAAGTCTTTGAACTATGTTTTTGACTACATTTTTGGATACCAATTGTATTGATCTTCGTACTTGGGAGATTCTGTTTGAGTTGCTGATTTCAAAACTACTGAACATTTAATATAACGAAAAAACATTGAAATCTTAATATAGTTTTGTTATCTAAACTTGTCACATTCAACACTGTTTAAATTTGAATTTTGAGATAAGTCACAGTCCTCCCTTGCAGTGGGTTTGTGTCCACACACTGAGAGTATTAACTGCTCTATGTCTCGGGGACTTGTTAAAAGAATTTTATTTACCTAAAGGCTCCTCTGCACTGCTAGACTGCTTCTTCTTCGTTGAACTCTTGCCTCTGACATCATTAAGTGCAATGCAGGGTTATAGCTTAATTTGCCACATGATCGGGGGATCAGGTAAGTTAAAGCATCCCCTAGACCAATGGTTCTCAATGTTATTAATTAGGGCCTTGCAAATTCTTCCAAAGCCTTTAATTCTCCAATGGTAAAAAAATAACTTTTTATGTACACAAGTATTGGAATACAGAATATGTATTGAAATGGTGGAAGGCTCTGGATGAGGCTGTGTGTCAATGTGTGTGTGTGTGTGTGTGTGTGTGTGTGTGTGTGTGTGGTGGGGGGGGGGTTTCAGAGGGGGGGATTGAAGGTTCTGGAGTGGGTTAGGGGAGCAGGCCATATAGGAGATGAGCGGGCTGCAGTCTCTCTAGAAGGAGACTTTTAGGGCTTTGCAGGGGCACTCCGGGGGCTAGGAGGCATTATGGGAGGTTGGGAGGCACTGTGGAACACTGTTGGGATGAGGGCATTATGGAGGCCCTACAGCAGGCTGAGGAGCACTGTGGGAGACAGGGTGGTACTGTGGGAAGTTGGGGGACACTGTGGCATGGGGCATAGGGGCAATATAGGGGGTGAAGTACACTAAAGTCATTTATCCAAGGTTGGGGGCACTGTAGTAAATTTGGGGAGCTGCAACTAGCTGGAGGCAGTGGCCCAGCAGTGTGGTTGAGAGCCATTGCAAGGCAGGACTTTTACATTTCCCAGAGATAGACTTTAAAGAAGATCTAAACCAGCTTAACAACCTTTTTAAGAAAACCTTTTTAACAAGAAGGAACCCTTACAAAAACGTTCTAGCCTTAGGGAACCCCTGATATTAATTACTATATCTACAGTTTACAGTACCATAGTGTTATGACCAGTGTGAAGATTACCCCCCCCCCCTTCCCCTTACGGACAGCTAAAGAGATCAATGATGTTAGCGGCTAGACCTTTGCATTTAGTTTAGTATTTATTATTTTCAGAGGTATACGAATCTCCAAATAGACACAGCAACGAATGTCAACAAATCCAAAAAAGGTTGCAACAAAATTAAGAAATTCACTTTTTTCATTTGGATAACATTAAATTATGCCATAGTAGTTCAGGCCCTCGGGGAAATGAATTCAATTTTCAAATTTGTTCGATAGGTTGGATTCAAATAACGAATGGATTTGATTTTCATTCCATTTGTTAATTTGGATTCATATAACCCCAGTCAAAACTGTCCAATCAGCTCATGCCTTTTTTTTCTTGCTGAGTTTCACTAGTGTCCAAAAATATTGAATCTGTCCAATTCGATACTATATTGAATATATAGCAATATTTTGGACAAACTGCAACATTTTTCAAAACCACCCAGATCAACGAATATACAGAACAAATGCCGAAGATACAAAACGAATTCTGAAAACGAATTGGGACAATATAACAAATATGACGGAACAAAATTCTTCAATGAATGAATAAATGCATCTGAAATGGAACAAAAATTTCCTGTGTGCACATGTCTATTAGTGACTGCTTTTCTGAATGGCAGAAATGCTAAATGCATTTCCCTAATGAATTCTGGAAGAACCCTAGGGCTCTACAGAACCTTGGCATATAAATGTTGATACAAACACATTGACATTCAGTCTGGATCTCTTTGCCAGTTTTTCTGATGGATCCAAACTGAACCACAACAGTATGGCTTTGGGTGAGTGGATATAAACAGACATACATATATTTACCTCCACTTACATCTAAGTCCATTTATGTTCGAAAAAACGTGTGTGGTTATAAACTAATGTAAATAAATATATGGTGCCGCGCCATCTGTGTAAACAGGTGTCTAAATATTAGCAGCAGTATTGATCAAACAATTAAAAACATATATCAAATTACAATAATAGATATGGGATATTCAAATATATCAGCGGATATTCAGCTATTAGAAGTGTGTCCAGCCACGTTTAAATGTCTCTTCATAAAATTAACATGCTTGAAGTAAAAGTACTCACACTTTTGCAATTAGCCTGTGAATGCCAGTGTTAATTAAAGGAGCAGAGAGTTACCCTGATGTACCACTCTATGAGGAGCTGAGTGGGTTATTGCCTGTCCACTCTTAGATGTATCACGGTGAGTGAGCTATCACATCCCCCGGATGAAGCCACGTGACCCTGTGGTGCAACACGTTGGGGAGGGGCACTGACGTCACCACGTACCCGACTCCTTCGAACGGTGAGTATAGGCAGTGTGTGTCCACACGCCGCTCAGGCTGGTCACCGTTATTTCACTGGCATTTTAAAGCGCTACTATATCTTATACAATGTGAGTGCATTTAAGCACAAATAAAGCTATATGTTTTTATTAAGGATAAGGCACTATTCCCTTTTCTTTTATCCCTGGCATGTATGCGGAGATGGAGTGTATGGCATAGGGAGGGGAGGATCCATGCCCCACGCTCATTTACAGCAGTACATCCAGGAAAGGAAAGCCCGAAAGAAGGAAGAATCCACACCTCAGACTCACTCACCGTGATACATCTAAGAGTGAACAGGCAATTAACCCACTCAGCTCCTCATAGAGTGGTACATCAGGGTAACTCTCTGCTCCTTTAATTAACACTGGCATTCACAGGCTAATTGCAAAAGTGTGAGTACTTTTACTTCAAGCATGTTAATTTTATGAAGAGACATTTAAACCTGGCTGGACACACTTCTAATAGCTGAATATCCACTGATATATTTGAATATCCCATATCTATTATTGTAATTTGATATATGTTTTTTAATTGTTTGATCAATACTGCTGCTAATATTTAGACACCTGTTTACACAGAGGGCGCGGCACCATATATTTATTTATCTTGTTCCAATATACATATATGAGAATGTAAAGAGGAGCCAGCAAACTCACTTTCTAGTAATATATAGCTTTCACACTTTCTATGTATCACATTCCTAGTGGCTCACAGGCAATCTCACTTTTTTTTTGTAACGAATGTACACAGATGACATGATTTACATCCATGTCATTTACTTCTGTTTTTAGGTAAGAAACATTTTTGTTTATCCTTTTGAAACCTATGACTATTTTCTTCAATAACTACAAAAAAACAGACATGTAAGCATGTCCGTCTAAACACTGTGCATCAAGTGTTTTTTTCTGCCCAAAGGCTGTACTCAAAAACACATTTGTAATTTTTTTTCAGCTTGTAAATGCCTAAATGTGCATGGCCACGAAGGCTAATATAGAGTTGCTTCTACAGGCTGAAAGAAAAAAATGCCATTTTGTATGCCAAAATGGCATTTTTTATGCCCAGTTTGCTACTTTTTACGTGAATGTTCAGTAGAGCGACAGATACGTATTGTGCTTTCTGAAATTAGATCATCCTTTGGTACACCTTCCCCATTTGGCTACTGCACCAAAAATGTAAAACTAAATCTAAAATGTTAATATTCATAGTTATAGGAAACTCCTATAGTGGCACTTGTAGTGAATGAGGTCAATACCTATGATGGGCTGTATTGAATGTTAATATTCATAGTTATAGGAAACTCCTATAGTGGCACTTGTAGTGAATGAGGTCAATACCTATGATGGGCCGTATTGAATGTTAATATTCATAGTTACAGGAAACTCCTATAGTGGCACTTGTAGTGAATGAGGTCAATACCTATGATGGGCCGTATTGAATGTTAATATTCATAGTTATAGCAAACTCCTATAGTGGCACTTGTAGTGAATGAGGTCAATACCTATGATGGGCCGTATTGAATGTTAATATTCATAGTTATAGCAAACTCCTATAGTGGCACTTGTAGTGAATGAGGTCAATACCTATGATGGGCTGTATTGAATGTTAATATTCATAGTTATAGGAAACTCCTATAGTGGCACTTGTAGTGAATGAGGTCAATACCTATGATGGGCCGTATTGTATGTTAATATTCATAGTTATAGGAAACTCCTATAGTGGCACTTGTAGTGAATGAGGTCAATACCTATGATGGGCCGTATTGAATGTTAATATTCATAGTTATAGGAAACTCCTATAGTGGCACTTGTAGTGAATGAGGTCAATACCTATGATGGGCCGTATTGAATGTTAATATTCATAGTTATAGCAAACTCCTATAGTGGCACTTGTAGTGAATGAGGTCAATACCTATGATGGGCCGTATTGAATGTTAATATTCATAGTTATAGGAAACTCCTATAGTGGCACTTGTAGTGAATGAGGTCAATACCTATGATGGGCTGTATTGAATGTTAATATTCATAGTTATAGCAAACTCCTATAGTGGCACTTGTAGTGAATGAGGTCAATACCTATGATGGGCCGTATTGAATGTTAATATTCATAGTTATAGCAAACTCCTATAGTGGCACTTGTAGTGAATGAGGTCAATACCTATGATGGGCCGTATTGAATGTTAATATTCATAGTTATAGCAAACTCCTATAGTGGCACTTGTAGTGAATGAGGTCAATACCTATGATGGGCCGTATTGTATGTTAATATTCATAGTTATAGGAAACTCCTATAGTGGCACTTGTAGTGAATGAGGTCAATACCTATGATGGGCCGTATTGAATGGCCTAAAGAGGGCAATTCAGATTCCTCTCATAAGCAATGATGTCAGTCACTCACCAACAAACTGCTCCACTTATACTTAGCACAATTCTGGAAGAACAAAGTAGAAAAGCAAGGCCAGTAGGGCGATGGTTGCCATAGCTGCAAGCCTGTCTATCCCAGCTACGTGTGAAGCTTTGTATGATTTTATTACAGCTGTTCTGTGTTTGTTAATACTCAACGCTTGTTTGTAGAGTATTTAAAGCTTGTTCTTGTCATTATTTGTTTTGCATCTCATGAAGAGGAATAGCAGCCTTGAAACATGAGGCCTTTTATACCACAACGGTGTGTATTCAATGTAAACTAAAAGGCTACATTTATTTTGGATAGAGTAAGGGAGAGTTGTATCCCCTGTCAGTCCCTGTGTCCCATTGGGGAGATTTCCCTTCACTTCCTGTCTCATAGTCAAAACAGGAAGTGAGGGGAAATTCCTCCAAAGTGGGGGAACTCTGGTGTGTAGCCAGAACAAGATTTCCTTTGTATTCCTGTTCTGGTGACAACTCAAAATTTAGGATTTTACTTTACTTTCACTTTTGATGATAACAGTAAACAGGACCAATAGAGAGGGTGAATTTCCCTAACAGGGGCACAGATAGCAATTAAAACCTGACAGGGGTTCTTATCCCTCTCCACTCTATCCAAAATGTAAAGTTTATCCTTTAGTTCAGGGGCGGACTGACAACTCATGGGGCCCCCGGGCAAAAGGGGATCATGGGGCCCCTGTGTCCTTGCCCAAACTCAAAAAAGCCTATGAAAAAGGTACCAGGGGCATCTCATGGGGCCCCCTACTGACCCCGGGCCCTCGGGCAGTGCCCGAATTTCGAATTTGTCAGTCTGCCCCTGCTTTAGTTTTACTTCCTAGTCTATGCTCCCCTTAGCTGTTTTGGTGTTTTGGTTTTTTTTTGCTCTGGAGGATCCCTTTATCTACTTTGCTCTTAATAAAAGTTTTCTTATTGTCTTGGTTAAACTAAGGATATTAAAGACCGCAGTTGCAGGGTGGTTGTAGTTCAACCCCATTCACCTGGAGGTATACTTCCAGCTACAGCAACAGCATGTGTATACCCCCAGCTGCTGTTTCTGCAGCTAGAGGGGGAGCAGTTGGGGGTGGTAAAAGCAGCTCAATTGCATGTTTTTACCACCCTCCAACCTCACAGGTGAACAGGCCCTTGGTTCACATCTGTGTGGCTGTGAATGGGCTGCCTTACCTGCAGAAATGCAGGGAAAGTCGTCCCTGACCTTAGTTTTAAAATTGCACCACACCAAAAACACCCCGCATTTGCCAATGTATGGGGTACCCCTAAAGAGCAAAGCATTTGTCTGAGTGTCAGGAATGAGCACGATTTTGCGTGCGTTCCGCGACACATAGTAACATGAACCAAGCCTTGGACAGGGGTGACTGAAAATACTTTTCAAGGACGCCCCGACTGGAAAAAGATTAGGAAACACTGTCTTAGTTTCAGTGAAAGGAACTCTTAAGGCGTCAGCATACAAAGACATTTGGGACAATTTCATGCTTCCAACTTTGTGGGAACAGTTTGGGGATGGCCCCTTCCTGATCCAACATGACTGCACATCAGTGCACAAAGCAAGGTCCATAAAGACAGGGATGAGTGAGTTTGGGGTGGAGGAACTTGCTGGGCTGTACAGAGTCCTGACCTCTACCCGATAGAACACCTTTGGGATGAATTAGAATGGAGACTGTGAGCCAGGCCTTCTCATCCGACATCACTACCTGACCTCACAAATGCACTTCTGGAAGAATGGTCAAACATTCCCATAGACACACTCCTAAACCTTGTGGACAGCCTTCCCAGAAGAGTTGAAGCCGTTATAGCTGCAAAGGGTGGGCCAACTCAATATTGAACCATACAGACTAAGACTGGGATGCCAATAAAGTTCATGTACGTATACATTTTTTTGGCAATATAGTGTAAACGAGAACTTTTGAGCTCATTCACATGGGCTCAGTGCATGCAGAGCAATTTGTTTATCTTTTTGGAAGAGGTGGAGCTGCATGCAGGCAGATGCATGGCCCTGGACACACACTTTCTATGTTGGGGGTAGTACAACCTAAAACTCATGAATACTGTATGGGGTAAAAATGGGGTACTGTATGGGGTAAAAATGGGGTACTGTATGGCGTAAAAATCAGTTCACGTGTGTTTGCTGTTTGTGGTAAATGCATTATTTGGAAACAATGGGATGGAAAGTCAAATAGACTGCACTTTGCAAGTGCAGTTGTACTCCCCAGAGCTTAGTGAATGTGCTGAAGCTCTGCTGATTTTCATCCAATCATGTGCAAGCAAAAAAGTTGCTTTGTTTTTTTTCCTGATATGTTATTCTTTACAAAGTGAAGCTTTACAACGTTTACTAAGCTCTGTGGAAAATGCGTGTAACTACATTTGCAAAGTGCACAGGCTATTGCTTTTGGTAAATCCACTGTAATGTATCCTAAATTTAGGACTGCATGAAAAACAAAAAAAAGCTTGTCCAAGATAATATGTTGTTTTTCTAGATTGTGGACATCAATTTTTTTACATCAATATGCGCCATGTGTGCAGTGCTGCTTGTTTTACAGTCAAGCACCATGCCGTTGGTAACTTTCCTACATTTATGTTACTATATTCATTTTACTGAAAGACTTAAAGTATAACTGAGGGTAACACTTTTTTTTTTGTTTTGGACAGAGTGCAGAGGGATTAGAATGCTTGTCAGGTTGTTATTGCTCTCTATGCCCCCTGTTATAGATATTCAACATCTCTATTTGTCCTTTTTACCATTATCAATGAAAGTGAACGTAAGAGAAAATCTAAATTTTAGGAACCTGGGGATCCCCAAGGAATTCCCACAATTTGCAGGGATCCCCCCTCACTTCCTGTTTGACTATGGGACAGGAAGTGAAGGGAAATCTCTGCAATGGGACACAGGTTTTTTTTTATGGCTATCAGGGGTTATAACCCTCCCTTGCTCTGTCCAAAATGAAAAAAAAAAGTTTTGTCTCTAGTTCTACTTTAAAGTGACACTAAACTCTAATTTAAAAAAAAGGGTTTATTTAAGTATGTATTCTTAACTCCAGAAACGTACTTTCATTTGCCCCAGCTTCCTCCAAATTCCTTATTAAAAAACAGAGTTCAAGTTGTGCTCCGAGAATGCAGCACCACATCCCTGATATTGTGACACAAACAAATATTGAACATTGGATGGGATTTTAAAGGTGCCAATCTTAAACACAGTATAGCTGTGGATCGCTATGCAGACTTGCTGTCCGAGGAACACTGGTTTCTTTTGGCTTCCCTATCACTTGTCTTTCTTTGTGGACCATATAAAAACTTGTCAGTAAGTGTCGGTTTGCTCCTCTGGCTTCTTCTTACTGCTTAGTGATCATTTCTGGCCTTTACATTTTTTTTGTTGGTTGGCACCTCAGTTGAGCATGAGGCTTATCTAGTTTGCCCTCTATGAGAGTTCCCCAAGCCTTTATATAAGCGTGGATTCATATTATATATATATATATATATGACATCTGTTTATGATAAATATAATTTTTATGGTCCAATTTTAGAATCATGTTGTACTAAATGAATTATCTATGTTTTTATCTTTATGTTTAAAAAAAGGTTTTGTTTGTAAAATAAACAAAGTTTTTATTATATTGTGTTTAAGATCGGTGCCTTTAAAATCCCATCCAATGTTTTGCAATATTTTGATATGATATTTTGTGCTCCAAATCCCTTATTTTTGCTCCTGTGATCTGACTTCCTGTTGGAGGGTGGCTAGATTCGCTCTCTAAGGTCCCATTGTATGTGGATTATGGACTGTGGGGTTAGTAGTTTGCATGGAGCAATGCACATGACTGCAACTAACACTGTTCCAAACAAGAGGAAGTGAGGGAGAAAAGGAGAGATTCAAGAGCTCATGGAGAACAGTACAAGGAGGCAGGAAAAAATTGGTAACAACGGCATTAAAGAGTTAATGTATATGAATTATTTTTGGAGAATAAGGATATCATTTTGTGTCAACTATTTTTATTTTTCAAGCTTGGACCATTTTACTTTTTCAAATCGTTTTTAATCTTTTCATGTTTATGTAGGTTGGGGCAATATCTATATATTGACAGAATACTGTACATTGACAGCAGGTCCCAGAAAGATACTGTACATTGATAAATAGTGTCATTTTGGAGGTATACTGAGTGCATGCTAATGACGAGTGCCAGTGTACTGGAAGACACAAGGACCAACTGTATACTGTGTATTTTAAAATTGTTAGCATATTAGGTGTAGATAAGCAGCAGTGCAGAAAATTGGATGCATGAAACTCCATCACTTCTTGGCTATCACTGGTGCAGGAATAATTAATGTACAAATACATAGCTCTCTCCATCTTCTCTTGCTTAGGAGCGTGCTGCAAGCCCCCTGGGGTATGCAGTGCACCCTCCTGTGACCGCTGTGTCCCATGGATTACCGTTACCAGTAACCAGTTATCATGTGATCGCTATAGCGATCACAAGATAACTGTTGTGATCTGTGACTGGCCCATAGCAATCACATTGTACCTGGCTACCTGTACCATGTAATTAGCTGTAGCCAATCATAGATCACAACCATAGGCAAGCTGTTTATGAATGGGAAACCTATTCATGATAGCTAAAGCTATTGCTTATACAGTGATCACTGTTATAGCCAATAGCACTGTAAAAAAAACAATCACTGAGTAGTACAGTGTTATTATGGTAACACTGAGCTACTCTGATGACAGAATTAAAAAAAGGGCATTTTGTAGTTTATCCAAGCCACTTGCTCAGTTCTGATGTGAGTGTCAGGAAATACCCCAGTGTTTATATCCACATACAGTAGGTAGCAGAGACACCTTAATCCAATCACTATGGAATGGCAACTGTTATTGTCCAAGAACAGAATAAAAGGTGTGAAAGTTGTCACCCCCCCCCCCCCTTGTTTAGTTGCATAGTCCCACCCTTTGTGCCATGAAGGCTTGTTAATCCATTGATTTATATGGCTGAAGGTGTCATTTGATGTCAAAACACAGGAAGAGAGATTTTAAAATGCCATTAAATGTGGAAAACAGATAGCGTTGAAAGGCCTCTACCCCTGTTAATGTGATACTAAAGTCTTGGTTTTTTTTAAAATAACAAACAAGTCATACTTACCTGCTCTGTGCAGTGGTTTTGCTCAGAGCAGCCCAGATCCTCTTCTCGGATCCCCTCCCGGAGCTCCTGGCCCCTCCCTCCTGTTGGGTGCCCTCATAGCAAGCAACTTGTTATGGGGGTACCCGAACAAGCATGCTCTCTAGCTGAGGCTCTGTGTGTCCATTCACACACAGAGCCATGGCTCGACCCTGCCCCCTCCCTCTCCTGATTGGCTCATTGGCTGTGATTGGCAGCAGCAGGAGCCAATGGAGTGAGAGTCCCCGAAAACCAAGGCTCACGTGGACATCTCTGGATCAAGATGGGGCTCAGGTAAGTGTTGGGGGGCTGCTACACACAGGTTTTTTACCTTCATGCATGCAATGCATGAAGGTAAAAAACATTGACCCTTTAGAACTTTAAATAATGGTTGCTTTAGTTTGACATAGATGGCCTCTTTCATGCCTCTATCTTCCACATTTAAAGAATAATTCTATGTATGGTATTTTTTACAGTTACATTGGTCCAGCTTAGACCAATGTAACTATGTATATATCATGCCTGTGGAATCCTTATACAATAGAGGTTCTTAACCTGGGGTCCATGAACCCTTAATTGGTCCATGGATGGATTTCAGGGAGTCTGTACGGGTCAGATAAAAAATAGCATATACATTTACTACACAGCCTCCCCCCCCCCTTGTCACAATCAATGGTTTCCCAATGAAAGAATTGAAAGAAAATGCATCTTGCCACTGCATATAGCACTGGCCGCTAAGCTTCTCTGATTAAATTTGTATCATCCTTCTTTGCACAGCCACCATCTTGTGCTACACCATAATAGGAATGAGTTTTATTTTATTCAAACTTTGTTTGTCATATATGTATAAGGCAATCACATTTCAGTAATGTATATATAAATATTGCATGGAAAGCTGTGTTTATGTGAATATTTCGGGGGAGGAGGTCCATAACTTTCTGGGAGGGGGGTCTGTGACTCAAAAAAGGTTAAGAGCCACTGTTCTAGAAGTTTTAAATCACTGTAGTATACAGCAATACTCCAGGGATCTCCACTTGCTTTCAGATCCTGGGCAGAGTGGCTGACCTGCTGCATTGTGAACACAGAAGGTCGGCCATTTGGTACGGGCGCCATTCAAAGATGGAGGTTCAAGATGGATCAAGGTAGCTATGTAAAAAATGCCAATGCTGAATGAATATAGGTGCTGGAGCATCTTCCCGATACGTAGAACTGAAGAAGTGGATTGAAGGAGCTACAAAACATCTTCAACGTTACAGAACAAGTCCAGTTGAATGTGACTAACTACTGCTAGATATCCTGGCATGTAATTCTTGACATTTCCACTAGATGTCCTGATATCCAAACAAGATATGTACAACCTAAGCATGTGCCACTACACAGCACCCATCAAGGCACTACAAGGCTCTTGGTCTTTTCATGAATTTTTATTTCTGTTTGGGGAAATCTCAGTAGAAAGTGCTTTCAAGTGTGTGATGTTTTATTAAACCCTGATGATCATCCACATTCTCCTTCTGACCCAGAAAAGCTACCATGCTATAATTCTGCTTAACCATTTTAGCTTGTTTTTATTTTTGAATGTATAAAAATATTCTGTTGCAAAGAAAATCATAAAGGTGCTGTTTAGATAATCCCTGCCAGCTCATTACTGTTGTTCCTCCACCCCTACACTGGCCTTGGTAGCTATTGCTTGGCTGTGAGATGAGAATCATAGTTCCCCTGCAGGAGTGCATTCAATTTAGCCCTCATGCACACTGGACATTTTTACAGCTGCTGTTTTTGGTGTTTGATGTTTTTTTCTACAGTCAATAATCTCCCCATCATGTTATCCTGTGTCCATGCACACATAAGCTGTAATCAACGTTTTTTGGCAGGGACGTTTTTTTGGCAGGAAAAAAACCCCAAAACTAGTGGAGTTTCTTTAGCTGTAAAAACGCTCTAACGCTGAAAAACGTGGTAAAACACCGCAAACATGCGTTTTTGGATGTTTTTTTATAAAAAAGAAAATTTTTTTTGTAAAAAAAACCCTAAAAAACTCAAACGCAAAAAAACACGGGAAAACGCAGCTAATCATGGCAAACGCTGCTAAGCGCTAATGCAAAAACGCTAAAAAAAGCTGAAAAACGCACGTTTTTAACGTGACTTTACACAGCTAACATTACCAGCATTATCAAAACGTCAAGTGTGCATGAGGACTTATAGTACCTCTTTGGAGAATCCACTAAATTAACATTTTTGAAAATCTAGTAAAAGCTATATTATAAGGGACAAATGATATGGAAATCCTGAAAGCATGCTTTTATGTTTATTTGAAAACCTCTAGAGGAGGTCTTTAAAGATCAGTCCAAATCTTGACATAAGTCTCAATCATTTAGAACCCAAAAATTCTGACTTAAATTTATACTAAAATTCGGTGTAATGTTCCAGGGAGTGTTAGATTCCTTGGCCTAGCTACTCCGCCATCTTGCTCCTGTCTTGGCTGCCATGTCCCTGGCACAGCTTTGAATTACGTTTGTTGCCATCACAGAAGATGAAGAGCTCCACATGGCACAGGGGATTGGTGGATCAGTAGTAAGCACAAAGGCTTCATTGGCAGACCCCATCAATATGAATACTAAGGAACTGGATTCTGTGGATGAAATTCTGACAGCAGAATGCATTGTTAGCAACTTGACTTGGCTCCCTATTTCGGAAAAGAAATGATAATGTAAGTTGGTAGACTTGGGAGGAGAAGTGGAAATAAGATCTAACTGTGCTCAGGGTCCGTCTAATGCAGACCAGAAAATTTGCCACATCCGGCCCCTTGGCTTTCCCTATCCAGCCCTTGAAGCCTTCCTCTGTCAGCACGACTCTCTGAGGCTCATTTACTGAGGAAGCTGACAGGCCCAGAGAGACACCGTGAGAGATATCTGTGTGAAGAACTTGAAGGAGAGAGCCTGAGCAGCTGATCAGTCCAGTGAGGAGGCTCGGTTCTGGTGGGAGAGTTTTGCCTCCGAGACATCCCACCACTCTGCTACCCGGTCACGTTTTTCCTGTGTTAGCGCCTGAACACTGAGACCTTAGGAGCCGTGCACCCGTTCTTCACTCCAGGTCAAGCTCTGCAGGAATCTCCACTGTACTTATCTCCTTTAACAGTGCTTTTCAGGGGGGTATTTGACAGGCAGTGAGGAGGCGCTATATCGCCTCCTCACCACCTCATCTAACCCTATAATGCTGCAATTCCATGCATTGCACGTGGTTGCAGCGTGGCCCTATTGAACTCAAAGAGCAAGTTTGACAAGCCATGCTTCTTATCAAGCTCTGTAGCCCAAGTTAAAAATGCTGTGATAACAGCATGTGAACAGCCCTGTCCCACTGTTGTTTTACAGTTCTGGTGGGCAGCGGTAAAACCATAGCTCAGCTGCCTGTTTTCACCACCCCTCAAACCATCCATCTGAAAGAGACCTATTTCATAAGCAGTTGTACCTATTATTCCTAGCACCAGGTGTGTGTTTTTTATATGTTTACAAACTTATATTTAAGTATTTTACTTTACGTACTAATATTGGGCAGAATTAAAGGAAAATTTCACCTTTGGGAGCATGTTACACATTATACCCATATTAAAAGGACTACAAGTACTGTGTGCCACTTGTATTTCCCAGTGAACTGTGAGGGCAATGATGAGTGCTCTCATACTTCATAGATCTTTCTGCTCTTCAGTAACTGCCTGCCAGTATGGGAGTAAGAGCAGGCAGCTCTACTGAGAGTCTGCAGGAGCCTGACATTGCACCCATGATTGCATATAAATATGCATACGCAATCATGGGTGCATATAAAAAAAATGCATATTTTTTTTCTGCAGAAATATGTGCATTTATTATTTTTTTGCTTAAAGGTGAACTTGGCCTTTACGTTTGGCCCTCCACAACAATCCCAGTTTCTCATGTGGCCCCTTGGGAAAATCAATTGCCCATCCATGCTCTAGTGCAGGGGTCTCCAAGCTGCCAGATGTGGCCCTTTGCTACTCTTTATCCAGCCCTTGGGGCACTATTCCACCCAATGATATGAAGCAGTATTCCTCCCACTGACACCAACAATGGGGCACTATTGATAACACTTATTTGGTACTATTCCTCCCATTAATTCCAATGATGGAGCACTACTCATCCTCCTACTGACCACCATCCCTGAGGCCATGTTTATTCACACTGATGCTGGGCGGAAACATTTTCTACCCCCACTGGCCACACTCCGACCCTCTTAAAGTCTTAAAGGACCATAAACCGGCCCTCTTGTTTGAGAAGTTTCGAGACCCCTGCTCTAGTGTGTCATAGACATTCAAATGCCTATCATCTGCATTCAGATGAGGAAATGTACAATTATAGCCACTTTGCCCTGAAATGTCTGGCCAACGGTTCTTAGGCCCCAATTCAAACCTGCAAAATGCAGCTGTTTAGTGCAGTTTTTGCCAGTATATGTAAGTCTATTCACGTACATTTGCTTCCCTACATGCAACAAATGCACCAGAGTAGCTAAAGAACTTTTTTTGGTCTTTGATTCGCTGTTTTTTTTTTTGCGTGTCGTGCATTTGCGGGGCTGCTACCCACGTTTGGGGTGCTGTTAAAAAAATAATTGCACCGCAAGTGCGTTGCCTCTTTTGCTGAACTTTTCAGGATGCCTAGCTGTGAATGCAGCCTTAAAACAAGAGACATTTGGAAATAGGATTGTTTGCCTGATCACTTATTTCAAGGTACGGCTGGGGGTATCTGCACAGTGCATATATATGAATATACAGCTGATACAAGCGTACGTATGTACATGTTTTCATGTAAAAGTGACTATACAATCTCCTTTAGATCTACCATCAAGTATGTAATGCAAGAGCATGCCTGGTTGGATACAAATTTATTTTATTTTTATTTATTTCAGGTACTTATATAGCACTGTCAATTTATGCAGCGCTTTACATATATATTGTACATTCACATCAGTCCCTAATCCTCAAGGGGCGTACAATCTAAGGTCCCTAACTCACATTCGTACATACACATACTAGGGCCAATTTAGACAGGATCCAATTAACCTACCTGCATGTCTTTGGAGTGTGGGAGGAAACCGGAGTACCCGGAGGAAACCCACGGAGGCACAGGGAGAACATGCAAACTCCAGGTAGGTGGTGCTGTGGTTGGGATTTGAACCAACGACCCTAGTACTGCCAGGTGGAAGTGCTAACCACTAAGCCACTGTGCCGCCCAAATTGATTGAAAAGTTTAGGTAGGTCCTCATATCATATGGTTTTGATAGGTCAAAAGTTGATTTACGAGATTGTATTTTCAGATTGTAATGTGTATGGGGAGCCTAGGTATTCCATCATAAAGCCTTGGTTTCTAAAGCAACATCTCACTATTTGTGATGGCACATGTTGCATTCAACCCTTAAACCATTAAAGGGTTGGACTATGAAAACAGGAACAAGGACAGTTCGGGTGATTCTCATGGTAACCACATTCCAGTTCCCTTTTTTTCACAGCCTAGAAACTACAAACAGATATTTTACTGTGTGCTGAAAAAACACATGTTCCTTTCTTCTTCAGTAGATGATTTTAGGACCTCCAATGCAGAGAAATTATCTTGTGAAACGCGAGATATTCCTGATCACAATGTCTTACAATAAAGTTTGAGGAATCCTGCCTATTAGGATTAAGATCTGGTATGAAGGAAAACAATAGTACTGCTTACAGCCCATTCAGGTGAATCATATCTAGTAAGATTTATAATCTGGTATGAAAAAAAGGTGCTGTACATGTAATTGTTCCTGGTTTCTGTTATAATTACAGTATTGCTTAGTGGGCAAGTGGGCTGGCCAAGTGGGCTGGCTGAGCAGAAACAAGGAATTACACCAAAATGTAAGGAGGTGGACTCGCTAGGTTGTGGGGGTCACTCATGCTGCACATGGGGTACCTTTGGCTTGTGTGAGTGTACTCATCAATGTTGGGACCGCATTCAGGTGAAATTACCCTTATGGTGGCACTCCAACTTTGTATAAAGAGAATGAAACCCTCTATGAATGCACTGTCCCATGTCACTACCCCTCCCCATTATATGTTGCATTAAGCAGGGACACAGCTGAGCCTATGCCCTCTCCACCTGTCCACCGTACCTCTGCCACCTCACTCCCAGTGACAGAACGGGGTCCTGCCGTGCACGTAGCGTGGACCTCATGTATGCACTACAGTAACTCCTTTTTTGGCTGCCCAGGCATACCTTAATACGATTTGAGACCATTTCTGGCTTTTTCTTAAGACCCGCTATTCCAGTCCTGGGCTGTATTTTACATACACCTGACCACTGCACTCTGTACCCTGCTCTCTATATGGCATACTCCTGACAATTAAATTCTGTACCCTGGGCTGCATATGACATACTTCTGACCACTGCACTCTGTACTTGGCCGACTATGACATACTCCTGATCACTGCACTCTGAGAACTTTATATACTCCTGACCACTGCACTCTTTATGTTGTTCAACAGTTGCGGTTCTTCCTGAAGGCATGCTGTATACAGAAAAGCATTTGCAATGCAAGAGTTTTATTTTTTTTTTGTACAAATTATTGTAATGAGGCTTATGCACAACTAACAGACACTTGCTTTTGTCACAGTAATTACAGCATATTTGAAATATAGATAAATGAAATATTGTGGCGCCTGTGTGACTAAATGTCCAAACAATAACATATGTTGCCCATATTAAACCAGCAAAGAGGTTGACGGCTGCCCCTAAAAAGTGAAATACACTTGGACAGATAAAAAGTGAATAGGTAGGCGCTGCAGTATTTGTGCATCAAAAGATGAAAACAACTAAACAACAAAGTGAACTCCCAACATCTAACAGATGAGATTCCTGAACAAAATATGATATGTGGTGAACACAATATATATAGTGATGGTCCCATAAAGATGTAGTCCCATACACCAAAAGATATGCTCTTTCACCGCGTGCAGACAATAAGTGAATTTCTCACTCACCAGAGGAAACTGACCCCGGTTAAGGTGGTCAAGTACCGCTTTGTTATCATGAGTATTGAGGACCAGCAACAGGCTCTCCTGGATTAAACCTCCTGGTCTCCTAATAATAGATATGGATCCAGGAGATCAAAGATAACTGTCCCCAGTTGGATGATCACAAGACTCTAGGTACACCGATAGTGGATGGATTCACAATCCCAGGCTCTCCTAAAGACACAGGTTATGCTTCAAGCAGTTTAAATAAACCACATGAATTAAAACCACTGTAAGTGTAATATTTATTGTAAATTGCATACCAAATACATGTATAGCAATACACTCACATATAATGGTGTCCAAAGAACCGGCACCAGTTTATGCAGCCTGTGTTAGTATGTATTCCAATAGTATGCCAGTGTGCGTTCCAAGCCTCGCTTTCGATAGGCCGGATGTGACATCACGGGGACCTGGAAGTGACGGGATCACCCTTCTACGTTTGTTTTACCAGTCGGCGTCCTCAGGAAGTCAAACACAGGCTGGTTTTAATTTATGTGGTTTATTTGAGCTGCTTGGAGCACCAACTTTGTCTTGAGGAGAGCCTGGGATTGTGAATCCATCCACTATTGGTGTACCCAGAGTCTTGAGATCACCCAACTGGGAGCAGTTATCTTTGATTCCCTGGATCCATATCTCTTATTAGGAGAACGAGAGGTTTAATCCAGGAGAGCCTGTTGTTGGTTGTCAATACTCATGATAACAAAGCGGTACTTGACCACCTTAACAGGGGTCAATTTTCTCTGGTGAGTGAGAAATTCACTTGATGTCTACACGCGGTGAAAGAGCATATCTTTTGGTCTAAGGGACTACATCCTTATGGGACCATCACCATATATATTGTGTTCACCACATATCATATTTAGTTCAGGAATCTCATCTGTTAGATGTTGGGAGTTCCCATTGTTGTTTAGTTGTTTTCATCTTTTGATGCACAGTTATTGCATCGCCTACCCATTCACGTATTTATCAATTACAGCATATTGCTCAAGTCTGAACTCCCCAGGAAAAAAATTACCCACGGCCCTGGCTTAGAGCCCATTTAGAGGAATGCTGCCTATTTGGACTCACAGTGTAACTTTGCATGAGATTTTCTACCCAAAAAGTAACAATCTAACATAACAAGGACAATCCATGTACATGAAGGCTTAGAATCTAATGAGATGAATCCTGACCACTGGGTCTTATGATCTGATATAAACTAACTAAATGCACCGGTTTCTCATGACAAAGCCAGAAAGCTTATAAATGGAATAATGACCTGATGAGAAAAGACATCCTGAAGGACTGGAGATAACTTCACAAGTGACAGCTGGAGCAGCTGCTGGTCTTTGCATTATAAAGGCTTGGTTACTATGGAAACACATCTCTAGCTCAATGTAATGTCCCTGATTACCTTAGCAGCCTCTTTGACCATGTAATCTGTTAAAAGGGGACTATATCATACATCGTTTCCATCAACTGGTTAATGAAGAAAGTTTTCAATAACATTGATGAAAAACTAAAAAGTTTCTGTTTTACTAGAACTGGAGTTGTTTAGAATGAAAGTGGTACAAGTGAGATGCAATATTTTCCATCCTTATCTGACTTCCTGCCTAGCAACTCCATGGAAGAAAACCACCAACTGTCATTTATTGCTGCCTTCTTTTGCCCCCTAGCAGCTAACAAAAAACAGTTGCATGCATTTACAATATTTAAAATTCTGTGTGGAAACGGAAACAGACATTCAGTTTTGTGAATGCTCTTTTCACATAATATGATCAAATTTTGGGTACTAGATGAATTTATGGGATTGCTAATCTAATTTTCGTTGGGGAGGAAAAGGGTTAAAATCCCTGTTAGGTTTTTATGGCAGACTTCAGCCACTTTAGGGAAATTTCCAGCAAAAACAGTAATAAAATAATGAGGGACATATTCTTCCTACCTCTGTTAAGGCCTCATTCACACCGTACATGCAGAAAAACTGATGACAACTGACACGCCAGTCTCACTTGCAGACACATCAGTTTACATCAGATTTCAGTGAGTTTTATGTACGATGCAAATTCCTGTGCAGAAAAAAATCCGCTTGTGATACCAGTGTTGTGGTGTGAACAGGGCACATAGAAATCAATTACTTTTTTGTGAAAAACCAATATCTCTGCACCATGGTGTGAATGAAACCTAAAGGTATCTTTGTGGCCTTCTTGGTGAAATCTCTCTTCACTTTCCTATCTGGTGGCAATGCTTTCACTGGGCCAAAACTAACATTAAAAATCAGAAATTGCTTGTTTTTTGTGTGAGAGGGGATTTTAGCTGGGTTCACACTGCTGCAATCTGATTTTGATCCGACTTTCAGTGAGATTATATAGTGCAACTTGGATGAAACTAGGATGCTATGTTGAAGTAGTTTGTATATTCTTTGGGGACAAAATTTCCCGGAATTGCACCTAAGTAGCACAGGAACCTTTTCCAAAATTGCAATGTGCTGAGTTGCATTGATGTGAAACATAAAAACAATGTGATTTCCATTATCATGTGATTCTGTGCGACTCAAGCCTCATCTGAAATTGCACTAGTATTAATGGAGCCTTATCGACAATGTAACTGCTTTGCTGAAAATGGTTTTGTTTTGTTTGTTGTTTTTTTTTTTTTCTTTTTAAAGATGAATAGTTGATGTTCAAATTACAAATACAGCTGAATAATCAGAGGAGTGATCAATCACTTCTCCCAGCTTTGTTACGATCCATATAAAGTTAAAAAAAAATAAACAGAATGCTTTTCTAAACCTTTAATGGGTGCACCCCCATGAAATATTTATTTGTATAATAAAGATTTCATATAGATAATTTCAAATGGTATAGAAAAAAAAATGTTTACATGACCTTCATGACCAGGTCATTTTTTTTGCTATTCAGCACTGCGCTGCTTTAACTGGTAATTGTGCAGTCATGCTAAGCTGTACCCAAATTAAATTTATATAATTTTTTTTACGGAAATAGAGCCTTCTTTTGGTGATAAAACATATCTAATATAAACATTTTTAAAAGGTCAACATGTTTTTGATAAAACAAAATCCTAATTAGTGTATATTGATTGGTTTGCATCAGTGGCGGAACTACCAGGGTTGCAAAGGTCATACCTGCAACCAAGCCCTGGCATTCTGCCACTGTGGGGGGGTCAAGAGGGCAGGAAGATGTAACTAGTAGCTGTGTGGGGAGCCAGCGGAAATAGTGGCAGGGTGCGAATCGGTGAAATCGATGATGAAGCAGTGGATGGCTTAGTCACCTGTAGATGTGTGAGGCAGCAGGAAGACACACAATATTGCGGTCCTGTGGATATATACTTATGGAGGATGGATGGAGCACAGAGGGAGAGCCGGGAATCGGCCTCTGTGAACAATGGGAGCCTGGATACCTGCAGCAGGGATAGACTAAGCTGGGACTCGGAGAGCTTATCAAAGCAGTGAGACAATACATTACTTGTGTTAAGTGCAAGATGGTTGAGTTATCGAGCTGTTATCTCCCAGCCGGCTTTTTGTTGTGCCCTGAGTTGGACCAAGTTTCAGCTTTACTGATTTGGAATTCTGCTTCTTTATAGCTGCTTTGCTATAAAAACTGCTACTAAAACTGTGTCTCCAACTACTGCACTCCATTGCATAATTGCTGCTTATGCCCTACTAATGCTAGGTACACATGAGTTTTCTTCATTTAATCCAGCAGGCTGAATGAAAAAAAAACAGAGGTCACCCTACAATGTAATGCTAGTGCAGCAATCTCCCCCACTGAGCTATTGTGTTCTGACAGGAGGACTGAAACCCCCCCGCCAGAATATATCATGTCGGCTGGTTCAACATAAAAAGTAAAGGGCCCCAGGACTGATAGCAAGGGCCCCGGAACCAGTGGGTCAAGGGGGCCCTTCATCGTTTCTGGCCCTGAAGGTTCTGGTTACACCTCTGGTTTGTGTGAAATTTATAGCACCTACAATTTATGGTATATATATATATATATATATATATACTGTAATTTTTTTTTTTTTAATACTACTAATGGTGGCGATAAGCGACTTACAACAGGACTGCGATAGTACGGCGGGCAAACTGACACTGATGCTGGGAGGAACTGACTGCCACTGGCATCACCAGTGACACTAATACAGTGATAGTACTATAAAGTGTGATCAAGGGGTTAAATGTGTGCCTAACTATGTGTAATGTGTGTAAAGTGTGTTGCTTTTACTGCTAGATCTCTCAGTTTCTCATTCCTAAAATGACATTGCTCCCTCTGTACAGAGCTGTGTGTTGTTTACCAACAGAGGTCTGGGTTGTAACTGCACACTGCTGGTCAGCAGGTCCCAGTAGTCAATCATTGGGGGCCAGGCAGGGGTGTGCATGCATGCACCCTAAACCAGGAAGTAGGTAGCGATATGTAGGTACGTCGCTTTGCCTACAGCGGCCGCTCGCCCGCAATACACAAAGTTAAAGTGGAGCTCCAGCAAAAAATGTTAAAAATAAACGTCAGCAGCTACAAAAACTGTAGCTGCTGACTGTTAAAAAACAGACACTCACCGGTCCCTCTTGCTGGCACCAGCATCTTAAGTGTGGGCACCTGGTTCTGACAGCTTGCGCTTTCACAGCCGGGTGCCCACTGCACATGTGTGAGGAGCGCTGCACCTTGTGAATGGTATTGTAGTCTTCTGGGACCTGTCATGTCCTACGGGGAGGGAGGGGGGAGGACAACTTCGCTTAGGCAATTGCTGCACAAGTGGGAGCAGGGACTTTTTTTAAAATCAGGTACCCCCCACCCCACTCTTCAAAGGTGCCAATCCTTAACGGGGACCGGGAGACGAGGCTTTAAAGCGTAACTTCCCCTTTTGGGTAGAGCTCTGTTTTAAAAAAAATTGACCAAAAACAGTACAGTTTCCTGGTAAATACAGGTTTTTGTCCATTTATAAAGAATATTTTGGCACTGGTAAAAATGTGCGTGAAATGAGCCAGCTTGGTGTGTTAATTATCGGTGTCCTGGTTGTTTTAAAGACCTACAGGGAATATATCATTATAACACCTCTGGGATGCATATATCTGACCATGTCGGGGAAAGGAGGTCAGTACCACGATGTGAGGGGTGCACTCCTTGCATTCCGTACTAGAACACATCTCTCCTATGTGTGTGGCTGGATGTACCTGAGCTGTGCAGTTACAGACACTGAAGAACTGGTTAACACGCACCATGGAAACATCAAGACCTATTTCTGCTTCCCCGCAGCTCCAGTGTAAACAATACAGGTTTACCAAATTATGGGCCTATGACACATTATCTGCATAGCTATCACACAGTACATGATATTTATATCACTGCATGAGTGTACATATACTGAACATGGGGTCTGCTGATCAAAATGTGTCATCTAAACAGAGAAGGAAGCAAGGAAAGAAAAAGAAAGAGAGAGGAAAGGAAAAGGAAAAGAAAAAGTCTGTCTCTCAAAACAGTTTTTGGGTGATCAAAGGCAAGACTTCTGGATGTACCACCCTTCTAGTTCAGAGTAGGCTGCTAGGGAAATTTAGCTCCTCTGTAGACAATGGAGCAGTGGTTGATTACTTAGGGCTGCTCTGGGTTTCACAGGCTGCTGCTCTGTTATTTTCCTCTTTCTTCTGGAGATTTCTGGAATATAGTGGGATGGAGGACAAAGTCTGCCGCTTGAATATTTATGGAACTCTAGCCAGTCCTTAGGGAGGTGTGCACAGAAGGTGGAGAAAGAGACCATCAGTAGTCTGAGGCCTGAGCAGCAGGTGTAGGGTTCCCGGGTCTAGTCCTTCAGTAGGAGATCCCTCTAGAAGGGCACTGTCCCTGGGGCATAGGAAGTTAGGGGAGCCTATGAAGACATTGAAGTGGCAGCTGTGGGGGCCTACCAAAGAGAGCTTTATCCAGAGACTGAGCAGAGCCAGAAGGGAGTTGGTGGGAGGAAGCCCAACCATTCTTGGATTGAGTTCCCCTCTATTCGGAGAAGTGACTGTGTGGTGGTTTGACCATGCAAGTGTAGTGCAGCCAGGAGTTGTGCAAGACCACTAGGAGCGTGCAATACAGCTAGAAGTTTTCCCAGTACAGCCAAGAGTTGTGCAAGACAGTCAGGAGTTGTACAAGACAGCCAAGAGAATACAGTGTAGCCAGAGGCTGTGCAATACAACCTGCATTTTTTGTACAGAGCAGTCAGAAGCTTAGCTTAGTTGTACAGTTTTACAATTCTGGGGTATCCCATGCCCCCATTGCTATCCAAGTTACAGTTCCAATAAAAAACCAAAAAGAAACCTCCTAGACTGATCTTTCAGCCAGAGGAGGAATGCTGAAAATGCTGTGTGCTTGGCTGTGTATGATGTGAGCAGGTGAAATAGGCCCAAATGCCCAGCAGTATAGCACTACACATATACAGCTTGAATTGTGGCTGATTGCTGAATCGGCCAATACTCGAGCTGTGGGTGCCTCTGTCAGCACCACCCATCTCAACTAAAGTTGAGATGGAAAATTGTCACCTGAGCATTGGCTCCATCCAATCAGAACAGGTATTATAACACATAGTCTTCTTTCACAGTAGTATAATCATTTTTTCCACTTTTTTGGTTAGTGCTAATGTACTGCAAACTGCTCCAAGGGTGTTGCTTGGAATTTAAACAATAGTGTGATTGTGTCAGCAGTCTCCTCATGACTGCCAACAAAATCAGTTATATTGTGTTAGCTAAAACAATGCAATTTGCATTTTTCCAAAAATATTTCTGTTCATTGGGGAGGAAGTAGTAAAGTTGGAACTGGGCCCCAACAAGTGTGTTGTAACATGTTACAAACTAGGCACAATAATAATTTCAGTAATGCTCCCCCCCCACTACCACCACCCAAAAAAAGTAAAATGAATGCAATCTGGAAGCAGCTTGAATTTGTTGTGCAAGGTGATTATCTCTACTTGTGGTAGAGAGGCAGAATTATTAGATATGATTGGATTCCTTTTACAATTACAGACCCCCAATATTTCCCCATTCCCTCTTTCCTTCTCATCACCAGTGCTATTAGAGATCATTATTATTATTATTATTATTATTATTATACAGGATTTATATAGCGCCAACAGTTTGCTCAGCGCTTTACAAAATGAAGGCAGACATTACAGTTACAATACAATTTGCTACAAGAGGAAACAGAGGGCCCTGCTTGTTAGAGCTTACAATCTAGGAGGAAGGGATGAGTGATACAAAAGGTAATAGCTGTGGGGGGATGAGCTGATGGAGGAAATAAATGGTAGTTTACTAGTTAGAAGCAGCATAGGCTTCTTTAAAGAGAGAGGTTTTCAGGGATTGTCTAAAGGTGGATAGATTAGGAGATAGCCAGGCAGATTGGGGTAGGGAGTTATATAGGATGGGAGCAGCTTTGGAAAAGACCTGGAGGCGAGCATGGGAGGAGGTGACACGGGAACTAGAGAGCAGAAGGTCTTAGGAGAATTGAAGAGAGCGGTTTGGTTGATATTTTGAGACCAGGTTGGTGATGCAGCTGGGGGGCAGAGTTGTGGATGGCTTTGTAAGTTGTTGCTAGTGTTTTGAATTTTATTCATTGGGCGAAGTGGAAGCCAGTGGAGGGACTGACAGAGAGGGATAGCAGACACTGAATGGTTGGACCAGTATGATTTTTAGCTCCCATTCACACACTAGTGATTACATGTGGGAGACCCAGTTGCACAAGTGAGTAAATGGGAGCAGTCATGGTTAGCTGCAGGAGCTGTCAGCCACACTGCCCATGGCTTTCAATGGGGACGCAGTCCACAGCTAATGGCCAGGAACCTCTACCGTTGGGTCTCCTGCATGTAATCACTAACAGCCACATTTGCAAGTATGAATGGGGCCTAAAGGTCAATAGATTGGTTTTCCTTTAAAAATGGCATCCAGAAACAGAACAGCTGAAAGAAAAGCATAAGTATATAATCACATTTATTTATATAAAAATCTCAAATGTACAAAACTAGCTAAACTACTGACATTGACACTTGCATGTCATTTGACACATCATCTCTGTTTCCCGCTATGATTCGTCTTTTGAATCCACTTAGGCCTTGTTCACACAGGAATACTTAACCTCCCTGGAGGTATTCCTGAGTGTAGCTCGGGGTAAAGTTTCAGTACCACAAGCGGTAACCTCGAGCTACACTCGGGCTTATCATGCGGCGCTTCTCTGCGATTCCTCAATCACTTACCTTGTCCTGCGCTCCCACGATGTCCCTCCTGCAGTGTCCCCGGCAATGTCCTCCGGCCGATGCCGGCATCTGTCATCTGGGTTCCGTCCCCTGCGAGCGTTGGGACGTACGGGGAACGGAACGGCGGGAGATTTGAAAATGACAAAAAGCGACATTCACTAAAATCACATAGTATACCATTACTGTATCAAACCATTTCACATACATTTTGTCCCTAGTGCTTTGTCCTGTGCCCTGCCTACATTTTTACTGTTCTTTCTGCCTGGAAACTGAGAAATATCCATGGTGTCCAAAAAGCGTCCCTTTAGGTCAAAAGCGGTTTTAGACCAGCTAGAGAACAGCGATAGTAAATTAGAACCACTTGCAGAATTGAGTGATAATGATTCCTGGGGAAATTCCTCATCAGACACTAAAAACGATTTTGCGACTTTGCTCAGTGATGTGCGAACTTGGTGCTAGATTTCAAATTTCAGTGTTTTTGGTTTGATTATATTATTGAATTAAATTTATTATTATTATATTATTATTTTTTATGATTATTTTTTAAAATATAATTTATGATTTCGTGTTTCAAGTTTTATCCTACCCGGGATGTTTACTAGACTCTTGTTCGGACAGATTTCAGTGAGTTATTCCTAAAAATTACAGGCCTACAATAAAAAAAAAAAACATATTTCCATGCAAAAAAATGTACCGCTTTGAGCACAGAAATATGGACATAATCAGACCGCTAGGGAGGTTAAGCATACACCAATGCGAAGGCCATGTTTTGCCTGAATTGGATACAGAGGTGTTCCATGCATCCTCAAGCAGGAGGTCTCATTCCTGTCAATTGAGATCCAGGGACATGTGGAATTGGGAGCAGCAGCTGTGTCTGCGCAGCCACTGTGTCCCAACTGACATGAAAGGGACTGCCTGCATGCGCAGACAAGGAACACCTACGCATCACGAGCAGGCAAATCACAGCCTTAAAGTGGTTATAAAGGTATACATTGTTTTATCATAATGCATTCTCTGCCTTAAGATAAAAAAAAATCCTTCCCATGTCAGCTCCCCCCAACCCACCCCTAAATACTTACTTGTGCCAGATCTCAAAACGCTGTACCTGTCTGCAGCAGCACTGCTCTTCTCTCTCCTCTCTCACAGGAAGCTCAGCAGCAGTGGGAGCCATTGGCTCATGCTGCTGTCAGTCAACTCCTGTGAGCAGAGAGTGGGGGGATGGGCTGAGCCACACTGTGTGTGCCAATAAACGCATACAGGGCCAGTTCACACCACAAAAACAAACCGCAGATCCGTTCCGGATGCATTTCTGCATGTGCGTTTTTGAGGCATTCTGGTGCATTTTTAGATGTGTTCCAGATGTTTCTTTTCTTCTTTTTACCTGTTTTTGTTTCATTGTACTAGTGTCCAGTGCATTTTGATGTGTTTTCGATATATGTAGGTACATTCCAGGGCGTTTTTGATGCATTTTACCACGTTTCAGTACAGTTCTGTGCTGGCAATATGCAGCATGTTCTATTTTTTTCTTGGAATCGGAATGCACTGGAACTGCAATCATTGGTGTGAACGATTACCATTGAAAACCATGTAACCTACATTCTATGCATTTCAGACGCACAAAAAAGCACTGGAATGCATGTGGTGTGAACTATAGGGCATTGAGAAGGCAGGAGGTGCCAGGAGCACCAATGGGAGACCCCAGAAGAGGAGGGCCGGGCTCCTCAGTGCAAAACCACTGCACAGAGCAGGCATGTAAAATATGGTTGTTATTTTAGACAAAAAAACTTCTAGAATCACTTTATGTACACCTGTGGTCGCGAGGTCTTACCTTGGGGAGAGCTAACTTTGACTACACCACTCTTTCAGGAATACTGCACTGTGGTAGAGTCATCTGAATACTAATTGATTACTGCCCTGATCTGTATTGATAATGTTAGTAGCTGATAATCTACCAATAATTTTATATTTGGTAACCGATTTCCATCATTTGATTACCATGCCTAAATGGTTATGGATAACACCAGTTAAAGTGTTACTAAATCCACAACACTAAAATCAGTCTGGTTATGCAGTAAAGCATGCTTGTTATACTCACTGGGGAACCTAAGGGGTTAATCCTCTGCATTACATATAAAAGATGTTTGATCTTGTCTTATCTGATCCTCCCCATCATCCACAGTCTCCAATCCATCTGCAGATAGAACAGACCCTTGGAGCAATCTGCACATGCTCAGTTTTGTGTGTATTGCTAGAGTTGTTTCTTGGGAGAGTGCATGTGATCAGCACAGGGCCAATCATAACTGTCCAGACAGAGAGTCAGGGGTCTTGCAGCCTTATAGGACAATCCAGGGGAAAATGAAAACTCCTCCTACAAGCTTTAACCAGTGCTCAGCCGGACACTGATAGAAATCACAAGACTGCTGACGAGAAAAGGTATTTAGCAGTTTATATTTACTACAATGTATACCTTTATAACCACTTGCATTTCCATGTTCCGTGTACTGTGTGAGACCAGATATAGTAAATGCAGGGTCCTGGGTTTAGTAACACTTTAGTAACTGAAGCTCTAATATAAGCAGATTTTGGTCATAGATCATATAATTGTACTTATTTTTTCATCAGGTGGTCTTCTAGGCAGAGATTATCTGACAAATATTTTAGCCCCTATAATCTGCTTCTAATGTCTTTCTTCTGGCCTTCTTTGCTTCTTTAGTTTCCCATTTCCACTCCATTGTGCTTACATCCTTTTTATATAGTCCCTGTACACATGTTTTAGACTCCCTTAGCAGAATATAGTCAGAAATGTTTCTTTGTTCAAATATTTTATTGTAAGGCAACACACCAGTGTTACAGCATAATAACAATATGGGTTACAGATCAATAGGTCAAAGTGTACGGGACAGCAGGCGAAGACCTTACATCGGAATAAATACCACATACATCGTACATCCGGGAAGAGTACAGGAAGTCCTATGCAGTAATAACCAGAATCACTATACAGAAGGATATAACAATAAACTTATTTTGAGAAATGTATGTTGACCAATGAGGAATTGGCTTCAGTTGGTGCAAGTAAGAAATGCGGATTGTAAAAAGCTGTGGAGCGATCCACAAATGAGTGGGGTCGTATTATTGGCACGGCAGTCTGCAAATAATTATAAGGAGTGGGCAGGGATCGCCTCAATTAACATGTAAAAAAAAGGAAACATTTATACCGTTTATGACCAGTCTATTTGTAAACTTGGTGCCTAAGGGAGAGGAAGAATTAAAGGATGGTAGGAAAAGTAGGTATAAAAGAGTGAGAAAAAGCGAGGGTCAGAAAGGCTTCTTAACCACCACCACCAGAATAGGGATAGTGATACCTGGAATACATGCAGAGTTTCCACCAGCTTGGAGCACCATTAGCCCTTCTTCACACCACTGTGACTTCAGGTGCGACATGTAATTTAAAAATTGCACCGGAAGTCGCATCCAATATATTTATATGGCACTGTCTTAATAGGTGCAATTTCAAAATAGTTCCTGAATGACTTTTTCACCACTTCAGTGCACTCTCATAGACAATCTCATAGTCTATAAAGGTAAATGGCACTGAAATCACACTGGTTTCTATATCAGTGCTACTTTGAAGTAGCGCTTTAAATGAGACCAAATCGCAGCACTTTGAAATTGCATTCGGTGTGAACCAGGACTTAATGTTCAAAGAAAGTTTTCTGGTTACAAATGGTGGCACAATACAGCATAGGGGACATTTGTTCTCCTGTATCATTGATCATATCATGCTCATTAGTGATACTGCATCATGGTCCCATACCTAGTCAGGGCAAGGATGGGATAAAGTTGTAGAAGCACAAGCTCTTCTCATCTGCTGCTAATGTTGCAGGCCACCAACACAACACTATTAGAAAGACTGATCTAGTCCAGGGCAACATATGCTCTGTCGGAAAAACTCCCTAGTTTTAGTAAGTGGGATCTTACATTGGATGTGTGACAGGGCTGAGCCAGGTCACGAGGTGAAACAGAAGTAGATGTGCAGTTTTGCAGGTGTAAAGAGGATCTGGTATCACCCATGCAGGTTGAGGGGCTCCAGGGTATTTGGCTCAGCAGTTTTCTTGATAAAGCCTGGTCAGGGACCTGGAACTCAGAACCTTTGCAGAGTTTTGAGTGGGATGAAGCTTCTAACCCTAGGTCCACAACTTGGTGGTGACCTTATGGTATGGGTGCTCAGGGCTCCCCCTCCCCAGGAGTCTGTTTGCAATGGAGCAGCAAGAGTTTTGCATGCGTGTGCACAGTGCTTGTGAAGTCTGTGAGAAAACAGAGGCCCAAAGCTTGAGGGCCATAGTAATGGTGCTGCTAGAGTAGGAGACTGCGTATTGAGTTTTTTGTAGCATTGGAAGAAAGGTTCTGAAAACTCCTGCAAGGGTAACCTGTTTTGTGTTGAAACTGAACTTTCTTTGAGTAAAAGTGGGTGATTTGGTGAGTGGCTGGGTCCTTAATGCTCTACCTGTTGAAGTTGGTTCCCACAGATGGACCATACAGGATCAAACGTATTTCAAAGATGTATGGTTCATGGGATGCTTGCTGTCATTTTTTAGCATGTTTTGCCTGATTATTCTCTCAGACGTGGCTGAACAAGAAGGATCCAGAAAAAAAAAATGAGCAAGTCAAGGAGCAGCCTCAGCTGAGAGAGGAAGCCCTTATTATCCAGATGCAACCTGCTCCAAATTTTGAATATTACAGTATACAGTCCGGTCCATAAATATTGGGACATCGACACAATTCTAACATTTTTGGCTCTATACACCACCACAATGGATTTGAAATGAAACAAACAAGATGTGCTTTAACTGCAGACTGTCAGCTTTAATTTGAGGGTATTTACATCCAAATCAGGTGAACGGTGTAGGAATTACAACAGTTTGCATATGTGCCTCCCACTTGTTAAGGGACCAAAAGTAATGGGACAGAATAATAATCATAAATCAAATTTTCATTTTTTAATACTTGGTTGCAAATCCTTTGCAGTCAATTACAGCCTGAAGTCTGGAACGCATAGACATCACCAGACGCTGGGTTTCATCCCTGGTGATGCTCTGCCAGGCCTCTACTGCAACTGTCTTCAGTTCCTGCTTGTTCTTGGGGCATTTTCCCTTCAGTTTTGTCTTCAGCAAGTGAAATGCATGCTCAATCGGATTCAGGTCAGGTGATTGACTTGGCCATTGCATAACATTCCACTTCTTTCCCTTAAAAAACTCTTTGGTTGCTTTTGCAGTATGCTTTGGGTCATTGTCCATCTGCACTGTGAAGCGGCGTCCAATGAGTTCTGAAGCATTTGGCTGAATATGATCAGATAATATTGCCCGAAACACTTCAGAATTCATCCTGCTGCTTTTGTCAGCAGTCCCATCATCAATAAATACAAGAGAACCAGTTCCATTGGCAGCCATACATGCCCACGCCATGACACTACCACCACCATGCTTCACTGATGAGGTGGTATGCTTAGGATCATGAGCAGTTCCTTTCCTTCTCCATACTCTTCTCTTCCCATCACTCTGGCAAAAGTTGATCTTGGTCTCATCTGTCCATAGGATGTTGTTCCAGAACTGTGAAGGCTTTTTTAGATGTCGTTTGGCAAACTCTAATCTGGCCTTCCTGTTTTTGAGGCTCATCAATGGTTTACATCTTGTGGTGAACCCTCTGTATTCACTCTGGTGAAGTCTTCTCTTGATTGTTGACTTTGACACTCATACACCTACCTCCTGGAGAGTGTTCTTGATCTGGCCAACTGTTGTGAAGGGTGTTTTCTTCACCAGGGAAAGAATTCTTTGGTCATCCACCACAGTTGTTTTCCGTGGTCTTCCAGGTGTTTTGGTGTTGCTGAGCTCACCGGTGCGTTCCTTCTTTTTAAGAATATTCCAAACAGTTGTTTTGGCCACGCCTAGTGTTTTTGCTATCTCTCTGATGGGTTTGTTTTGTTTTCTCAGCCTAATGATGGCTTGCTTCACTGATAGTAACAGCTCTTTGGATCTCATCTTGAGTTGACAGCAACAGATTCCAAATGCAAATAGCACACTTGAAATGAACTCTGGACCTTTTATCTGCTCATTGTAATTGGGATAATGAGGGAATAACACACAAATGGCCATGGAACAGCTGAGAAGCCAATTGTCCCATTACATTTGGTCCCTTAACAAGGGCGAGGCACATATGCAAACTGTTGTAATTCCTACACCGTTCACCTGATTTGGATGTAAATACCCTCAAATTAAAGCTGACAGTCTGCAGTTAAAGCACATCTTGTTTGTTTCATTTCAAATCCATTGTGGTGGTGTATAGAGCCAAAAATGTTAGAATTGTGTCGATGTCCCAATATTTATGGACCTGACTGTAACTAAAGGCAAAACTTTATTTTAGTTTTGAATGGAGTGAAGAGGGATTAGAACACCTGTCAGGTCTTTATTGTTGTCTATGCCCCTGTTAGGAAGATGCACCCTCTCTATTCTGTTTAACATTATTACCAAGAGAGAAAGTAAAAGAAAATCCCAATTTTTTGGTTTTCACCAGAACAGAATAGAAAGGAAATATTCCAATGGGGACACTAATTCTGGTTACCCTGATGATAACCAGGGATTCCCTTACTTTGGAAGGATTTGCTGTCACTTCCTGCTTTGGCTATGGGACTGGAAGTGAAGGGAAATTTCCCCAATGGGCACATATGGCCAAAAAAAGAAGAAAAGAAATGGACAATCCTCCTTTACTCTATCCAAAATGAAAAAAAAAGTTTTGCCTTTACATCTACTCTAGGATTACAGCTGGAATTCTGATACAACACAGATCAGTATGATGGTGCTAAACTGCCCACTGGCTGGCAAAGCTGCATTAGTCAGTTTGGTACCCTTGCCCATCCTGGTAACCAGGACTCTTGAAAGGCAATACTCTACATAGACACAACTTCAGATGTACAGTTTAAATAAATGTGCTTATATTCCTGACATGACTAAAGAGTTGGGTGGCCACATGCTCAAAATACCTATAAAATATTCTGAATTCAAATAGGAGGCTTACTCATCTACCTTTCAGCATAAGAAAGTCATATGCTGGATTACTAATGTAGACTTGTTCCTATTGTGTAACAAAAGAAAACCTTCAGTTCACATGTCTGATAAAGCTAAGTGGCCATTACTGAGATGGACTGGATTAATACTTTAGAAGGTATAAATTGCACTCCACCATAATGGCCTTGTCGGGTTTATATGCAAATTGAGATGCTACAGGAGAGACTGATCATGGTAAACATGCCGTTGCTGTAACTTTACAATTGCTATTATTTGTGCTGTATTTTATCATCTTTGTATGGAGAGTAAATTAAGCCTAAGACAGCTTTAACACTGATCCATTTTCCACTTTTGCATTTAAAATGCGGAAGAAAAATGTGTGACCATGTAATCCTATATCCTGTAAAAAAAAAGTGGTAAAAAGGCAGCATAAGCAGGGTAAAAATGCGTCTTTATTGCGTTTTTGCTAGGATCAGTGTGAAAGTAGAACTAAATGCTATAGGTCAACATCAAAGTCATTGTAAAGTTAAAATATAATTTTTTAAAGTATACAAACATGAAATACTTACTTTACAGAGCGGCCCCGGTCTTCCTCTTTTGGGGTCCCCTGCCAGCGCTCTTGGTTCCTCTTCTACGCCATGTGTCATCAAAGGTGTGTAGGCTTGATCCTGAGCTGCACTCTGTGTGTCAATTGATACACACACTTCCTACTTGGCCCCATCCCCGCTCCCTTGTCACTGGATTTTATTGACAGCAGCCCCTTGTTGCTGTCTCCATGTCCAGTGAGGAGAGAGAGCAGCACCGCTACTCTCAGGCACAGTGCTGGATTGAGATCAGGCTCAGGTAAGTATTTAGAGGGGACTGGGGGGGGGGGGGGACATAGAAGTTTTTTTTACTTTAATGCAGAGAATGCATTAAAGGAGAAGTATAGCCAAAGCTATTTTGACTATACTCCTATGGATCACAGGAGTGAGTTTGTTCTGCATGCCTGTGACCTGCTTTCAGCCCTCTTTCAGCTGATGTCACAGAGCCATTCCAGGCTCTGAAAAGATCCGGACCATAAGGTCAGTATGCACTCAGATGCCTGGACTGGCAGCTGGTTCAGCCTCTCAGTGATCTGCTGAAAGCCTGAGCCAGCTGCTCCCACCTCCTCCACAGCTCAGTGTTGCAGTGAGGGCTGGAGGGGCAGTGTATGGGAAATGGAGACTAATGCAGGCCATAGATGGGTCGAAAATTGGCCAATTTTTCTTTAGAAAAACGAAAAATCGGTCGTTCAAGCGGCCGACGTTACCAGCAACGGTAAAAAAAATCGGCCGATTTCATCCCGTCTACAGCCAGCAAAAAGTGTCCCTGCAGAGAGCTCCACTATTTCTTTGACAGTTCCTTGACATTTATAGCGGTTGCAACAATGTATTTGTATCCATTTAGGATACAGATGTTTTTATTCGGAAACAAATAGATACATTGTTGCAACCGCTATAAATGTCAAGGAACTGTCAAAGAAATAGCGGAGCTCCCTGCAGGGACATTTTTTGCCGGACTGGAATTCCTCTTCTTCTTCATCCTCTTCTTCTTCTTCCTCTTCTTCTTCTTCATCCTCCTCTTCTTCATCTTCCTCTTCTTCATCTTCTTCTTCTATTTCTTCTTCTTCTTCATCTTCTTCTACTTCTTCATCCTCTTCTTCTTCTTCATCCTCTTCTTCTTCTTCTTCCTCTTCTTATTCTTCATCCTCTTCTTCTTCATCCTCTTCTTCATCCTCTTCTTCTTCTTCATCATCTTCTTCTTCATCTTCTTCTTCCTCTTTTTCATCCTCTTCTTCTTCTTCATCCTCTTCTTCTTCATCATCCTCTTCTTTTTCCTCTTCTTCTTCTTCATCCCCTTCTTCTTCATCCTCTTCTTCTTCTTCATCCTCTTCTTTTTCCTCTTCTTCTTCATCCTCTTCTTCTTCATCATCCTCCTCTTCTTCTTCCTCTTCTTCATCTTCCTCTTCTTCATCCTCTTCTTCTTCTTCATCCTCTTCTTCTTCTTCATCCTCATATTCATCTTCTTCTTTTTCCTCTTTTTCATCCTCTTCTTCTTCCTCTTTTTCATCCTCTTTTTCCTCTTCTTCATCCTCTTCTCCTTCCTATTCTGCTTCTTCATCCTCTTCTTCTTCATCATCCTCTTCTTCTTCCTCTTCTTCATCCTCTTTTTCCTATTCTACTTCTTCCTCCTCTTCTTCTTCTTCATCCTCTTCTTCATCCTCTTCTTCTTCCTCTTCTTCTTCTTCCTCTACTTGCCCATCATTGCCGCAAAAATCGGCCGATCGGCAAAATCGGCCGATTTTTTTCCAACTTTACCGATAAAAAAAATCTGCCAAAATACCGAAAAACGGACGAACAATTAGCCCACTAACGATCCGAAAATCGGCCGATTTTCGACCCATCTATGGCCTGCATAACAGTCACAGCTCTCTGCTCAGAGCGAAGGGAAGAACTGAGCAATCAGTGGTGTTTGCTTGCTCAACTCTCAGTGCAAAGCCAGTGGAGGCCGGATACAGCATTGGATCGACGCTGCATCCACCTAGGTGAGTATAAATGTTTTTCTTTTTTAAATACTTACGTACCACGTCCATACTTTTCTTTTAAGCCTTAAAGTGTTACTAAACCCAGGACCCTGCATTTACTATATCCAGTCTCCCACAGTACACAGAACATGGAAATGCAATTATTTTAGTAAATATAAACTGCTAAATACCTTTTCTCATCAGCAGTATATAGCAGTCTTGTGACTTCTATCAGTGTCAAGCTGAGAATTGGTTGAAGCTTACAGGAGGAGTTTTCATTCTCCTTTGACTGTCCTATGATACTGCATAACCCCTGACCCTCTGTCTGGATAGTGCTGATTGGACCTGTGCTGATCACATGAACCCTCCCAAGAAAAAAAACTCTCTAGCAATACACACCAAACTGAGCATGTGCATAGTGTCTCCTAGAGCTCTGTACTATCAGAAGATGGATTGTGAACAGCAGGAGAAGGGGAGGATCAGATAAGACAGAATCAAACAGCCTTTTTGCACAATGCGGAGGATTAACCCCTTAGGTTCCACAGAGAGTATAACAAGCATGCTTTACTGCATACACAGACCGATTGTACTGTTGTGAGTTTAGCAACACTTTAAAGCAGATGTAAATGCTCTCAGTCAACATTAAAGTGATTGTAAAGTTATTTATTTATTTTAAAATAAAACACATCATACTTACACGCTCTGTGCCATGGTGTTGCACAGAGCGGCCCCAATCCTGGACCCCGACAGCACTCCAAGCTTCTCCTCTTCTCTGTCTGTCACCATAAGAAACTGTTTTCTATGGTGGCACGTGTACGTGGCTGTGCTCTGTGTGTCTGTTGTAGTGCATGTAGTGCAGCTCGGACCTGTCCCTCTCTCCCTCATCACTGGATTCGGTGGACAGCAGCAGGAGCCCATGGGTCCGGTTGCTGTCTCCATGTCCAGTGAGGAGAGCGAGAGAGAGCAGTGACACTGCTCTCGGGCACAGCGGTGGATCAAGAGCAGGCTCATGTAAGTATTTAGGGGGAACTGGTTTGGGAGCTGAACATAGATTTTTTTTTTTTTTTAATCTTAACGCAGAGAATGCATTAAAGAAAAACTCCAGGATAGGCAAAAAAAATCACCCATTAGAACACTCTTTACACAAAACACTAAACAGTTAAATACATTTTGAAAATGTTGAAGGTGTCTGAAAGTCTTGGTCCGCTCACCACTGCAAGTGGGGCTGAACTACATCACTGCCTCCTGGAGTAAGAACTACAGAAGGGATGTGCCAAGACCAGTGTTTGGGGGAATAGGTGGCATAGAAGACACTGGTCTTACAAACAGGAAACCAGAGAGAATTAATGGTTTGATTTGAAAATAAATAGTCTATTTCAGAGCAACTACTGGGTAAACCAGAGGATGGATGACATATTCAAAGAAGATAGGAAATCAGCAACAAGGACATGACAGGGAGTATTTGCCTAGAGTTCTGCTTCAAGTTGAAAAAAAAACCTTAAGCCTTTACAATCACTTTAAGCCCTAGTTCACACTGATGCGGTGCGGAATTCACAGCGTTTTCTGTTAGAATTCCGCACCGCATCAGAATCGCACCCCGTTCCTGCAAACCGCTGCGGGTGTATATGTTAAGTTAACAACACCCCGAAAGCGGTCTGCAAAACGCGGTGCGATGTGCAGAATCAGATCGCATAGGTGTGAATACCCATGCGATCCGATTCTAGTCCAGACCCAAAAAAGGGTCCTGCCCATTTTTGGTGCGGGTGCGGTGTGATTAGAGCCATACAAAATGTATGTATCCAATGCACCGCACACAAATCGCATGTGATTTGCACAGGAATGTGGTGCGGTTCCTATGACAATCACATGCGATATACCGCACCGCATGTATGTGAACCCAGGCTCAGCCTCATGCACACATTATGCTGTTTGTAGGTATATTTTTAAAACAGCATTCAGGGGAGTAAAAAAATGCCCCAAACCTGTGTTCAGAGAGGGGTTTTTCAGCATACTTTTTACACATGTAAATATGCAGAAACACATGCATATGCGCGTAAATTTATTCCAGTGAATAATACATGAATATTCTACAAATAGAATGAGTTTGCATTCATACACTTCTAAACGCCATTTGCATATAAATGAGTACGCGACATTAGAGGCATTTTCCTGCCAAACTTCTGTCAGCATATTTGAAATATAATGCCTGGTTCACACCAGAGAAACGCAGTCTGCATGCACATTTGTGATGTGTTCCAGTGCATTTTTGGTGCGTTCCATTGCATTTTTTATGCACTTTACCTCGTTCCAGTACAGTGCAGTGCAGAAAAAAATGCAGCATGTTTGACTTTTTTTTTCTGGAACTGGAACGCACTGGAACTAACCGCACTGGTGTGAACTAAGCCATTGGAAACCATATAACCTACTTTCTGATTAAGAAAAAAAATGCGCTGGACTGCATGTGGTGTGAACTGGCCCTAAAACCATTAGCCCTTGTGCATATATCTCAATTATTTTTTTTACCTTTTTTTTTTTTACTCTCCATTCACACTTGTGTGACTTGTCATGGGACTTTAGACATGACAAGTCGCTGCCTATTCTTTTCAATAGCACCCGTCAAATCTATGTGACTTATAGTCTCAGTGATTTTTGCTCAGCAGGGGAATCTGCACAGTTTATGCACATTGCACATGGACAGAGCCCACGCTGCAATATGAGCTGCCAGGAGTAAGGCTCCGTTCACACCCATGCGTTTTTTTAGCAATTTTTACAGAAATGCACTACAGTCCACTTAACATGGTTTCCTATGGAACACGTTCACATCTATGCTTTTTTGAGCTGCTGCATTTTTGGAAAGGGTCAGAGACTTTTTTTTAAAAGCAAAAAGCAGCGTTTTTGCTACAATAGAGTTCAATGGAGAAGCTGCTGAAATGCATGGTAGTACGTGTTTGCTCTGCGTTTTGCGTTTTTACTCTGCCCAGCAACAAAAAGCAATTCCACTTTAACAAAAAAAAAGAGCTGAACAAAATGCAGTAAAATGCGTCAAAAATGCATGTAGATTAATGCAAAATAAACTGTGAAAAGCACTGCAAAACGGACAAAAAGCAATCTGCATAGGTGTGAACAGCGCCTAAATAGACTCTGCTGTCCAATTACACCCAACAATCCCATCCACCTAAAAGGAAGGGACAGATCCCCTTCATTTTTTTTTTTTTTTTAGTTGGCCGGATTATATAGGATGTAGGTGGGTGTGAAGGGTCACTAGGGGTGAGTAGACCATTTTATCAGGATCACGTATAAAAACTGAGAAACGAACCTGATTGGACCATCCGTGTGAAAGGGGCATACGTTTTACTTGGAGCTTTTTTCTATTCAGCATGAAATGATTCGGAGCAACAGAGAAATAACTTCAATAAAACAAAGCAAGGAGATACCAAACTAGGAATCACACAGGAATGCCCTGCAGGTTTCTGTGCCATTCACATGCAGTTCTGTGTGCTGTGATTTTAGCCCATTCATTTTGAATGGACTGAAATGGCACCGTACCAAATGTAGTGCATGCACTACTATTGGCAACGCACTACATCAGGGGTTCCTTCCTACATCGGTGTGCCTCCTTACACAGAGGTCCCTCCTTATACCGGGGTCTCTCCTTACATCGGGGTCCCTCCTTACACCGGGGCCCCTCCTTACTGTGGGAACTCTCCTTACACTGGGGTCTCTTACATCGGGGCCCCTCCTTACACCGGGGTCTCTCCTTACATCAGGGTCCCTCCTTACACTGGGGTCTCTCCTTACATCGGGGTCTTTCCTTACATCAGGGTCCCCATTAGAGCAGACAGTGTACATCAGCTGCAGGCAGGATAGTTTGGAGACCCCTGAACTAGAGTATGTCACATGTAACAACACCCCGACTTCCTATGACTGTATACCGTGCTGTACATCCCTCATTCCTACTACTGGGATCATTTTCAGCCCCGTCACTACATACATGCGTGTCTGCCCATTACAAGCCCCAGTCCTCGTACGTACAGTATGTAGTGAATGAGAGCGGACGCACAATTACGTACAATGGAGGGCTGCATACACCTCATTCACTTCTACATGAAATGCACACGATCCTACTTGACCCGTGCAGGGGGCGGTGCTGTCTCGTGCTCTCCGCCCACTCACTACAGACTGACGGACATAAGAGCCAATTAGAGGTCCAGGATTCGCACTTCAGCTGCACACAGGTGGCGGCCCCCCCGGACCAGAGTTTAAGACACTGCTAGATGATAACCGATGTTACAGGGTAGCTAATCGAGGTCCGGGACCAGTACACAATGCAAATATATTGCTTACTGGGTCCCTATTTAGCGCCCGTTTGTTTCTCTAATCGCCTATCTTGAGCCTGTTTTTTCCTGTGAACACATAGTTAGCACCCGATTTGTGTCTATGAGCGTTTTTGTGTCTATTTAGCACCCAGCTTTCCCACACCCAGTGCACTATTACGGTTAGAGAATTCCGTGATTAGAATGTCCGGGGTGGTGTAAGGACGGGGTGTGATTGGTTAGATTGGCTGATGTGCTGTGATGACGGGCAGTGATTGATTGCAATGTCCGGGATGCTGTAAAGACGGGCTGTGATTGGTTGCAATGTCGGATGCTGTAAAGACGGGCTGTGATTGGTTGCAATGTCTGGAATGCTGTAGAGAGGGCCTGCGACTGGTTACAATGTCCGGGATGCTTTAAGGATGGGATGTGATTGGTTGCAATGTCCGGGATGCTGTGTGGAAACGCTGTGATTGGTTGGTTGGCGGTGTTGAGGGGTGGACTCCCGAGCACATGTCTTGAGGATAATAGTGAGCACAGCAGGCTGTCTAATGGTGTACCCTCGTAGTAATCAGGCGATGACACGTCCGGTGTACTTGTGATCTCCCGTTAGTAAGGGAGTGTACGGCCATGGTCCGTGGACGGCTGTATACATATGGTTATTGTGATATATTAAAAATGGGTGCTGAGGATGCAGAGAAGATTTGGCATTTTGGGTCTTGGAAGAGATGGGTGGTCATATGAGTCATGTTTTTCTTGATTTATGGAGTAATTCATGTTGATGTTTTCGTTCTTGTTGTTTTCTTTAAAATGGTGACTCCTTTGCGCTCGAGGGCTGTGGTTTGACAGTTTTCTTGCCTAGGCGTTTGAGCGCGAGGGATTGGCGACTCTTAGTTTTTGTTGAGAAAGTTCTTTTGTTTATATGTACAATGATACTAACATGTGTTCCTTTGCCTTTCTTAGGCAGCACGCGGATGGTGGAGGGGGGGTCTTGTGGATATTAGTTTTAGTGCTAGGAGTGTTTGCTGTATAGTGTGTAGGATAGTAATCTTTGTATTTCTACATTTGCAATGAAATTGGTGATGTGCAGCCTGGAAACACTTGGAAAGGGAATGATACAGAAAATCCCGGATGACAATGGATTCACGGAACATTACATTTATATTTCCTGGAATTACGGAATCATGTTTTGCTTTCAGTGTTTCTTTCTATATGCAGTATGCTTACTTTTTTGAATATTGGGGAATGCCCCGTTGTTGGCTTTTTTTGTAATGTGTCTTTTGGAAATTTTCTTTTCCTGTTATATGTATTGATGGCTGATTTTTATGATATTTTAAATAAAAGAATTAAAAAAACTTGTGATCTCCCGTTAGAAGAGTAATAACAGGTTCATACTTGTGCTGGTCAGGCTTACAAATCACAAACATTCCTAACTGGCCGGAACACCACGCTGCTCTTTACCGGACACATGGGGTGTCGAGTTCCCACATTCCGATCACACTGCCTTTGTCATCTGCAGCGGATGTCAATACATAGTTAAAGCCCTTACACACTAGAAGCTGCATGTGAATCGCACAGGAACCGCACAGTTCAGTGCAGTGCACTTCCAGCACGTTCATTGTGAATGGGCTGAAATCGCACTACGCCATACCAAAAGAAGTGCATGTACTACTCTGAAACCCACTGCGACCGGTACTTCTGTACTAATCAATCAGATGCCGGCAAATGCACTGCGTTTGGGGTTTAATTAACTTTGTATTGACACCTGCAGCAGATCACAAAGGCGATCTTAATTTTAAAGCGGTGTCTCCCCTGCGGTCCCACTGAACTATTGATACCCAACATGTCAAACCTTAAATTTGTATGCGCACGTGAAATGGCAAAACTTCAGTAGCCTATATTTATGACTTCATACACTTCACTTTCCAGGTCATCAGCAAGAAGGGGAGGAGAGCGGATGTGTGTCTGCTCTCTGTCCTTTCCTCCACCCGATGGCACCCGCTATGTCAATCCCGGGCTCGCAGATGGGCAAGTGGAGCCCAGAATACTGACTTGACAGAGAAAGGGTTAAAGCAATATTAAACCCACATGCAAACATGTATTATATTTCAGCTTACCATTGATTTATTTCAGGTATTTATATAGCACCGTCAATTTACGCAGCGCTTTACACATACAGTTGTGACCAAAATTATTCAACCCCCAATGCTGTAAAGGGGTTTAGGGACTATAGTGTACATTTGGAATTGTATTCAGAATCAAATCCTACAAGGACGTTGTAACTACCCAAATGCAACTAAAATGACATCAATTGTTTATGTAATACAGTAGTAAATGGTTCTTATGTGGTTTCTTCATTGCCACAATTATTCAACCCCTTAAAGACTACCACTCTGAAGAACAGAGGTTCATACAGGTGCTTTCCATCAGGTATTGAAAACACCTGTGGATGTCACCGAGCAGCAATCAAGCATAATAAGCACCAATTAGGCAGCTTTAAAATGACTGTGATACTCAGCTCCTTCTAGACATTTACTGGTGTGGTTACAAACATGGTGAAGGCAAGAGAATGGTCCAGGAAGACAAGAGAAGAGGTGATTTCTCTTCACAGGAAGGGCAATGGCTATAAGAAGATTGCAAAGATGTTAAACATACCAAGAGACACCTTAGGAAGCATCATTCGCAAATTCAAGGCAAAGGGCACTGTTGAAACGCTACCTGGTCGTGGCAGAAAGAAGATGCTGACTTCGACTGCTGTGCGCTACCTGAAGCGTAGAGTGGAGAGAAGTCCCCGTGTGACTGCTGAGGAACTGAGAAAAGATTTGTCAGATGTGGGTACAGAAGTTTCAGCCCAGACAATAAGACGCACACTGTGTAATGAAGGCCTCCGTGCCAGAACTCCCAGGCGTACCCCCTTGCTGTCTCCAAAGAATAAGAAGAGTCGACTGCAGTATGCCAAAAGCCATGTGGACAAACCACAAAAGTTGTGGGATAGTGTTCTGTGGACTGATGAAACAAAATTAGAACTGTTTGGGCCCATGGATCAACGCTATGTTTGGAGGAGGAAGAACAAGGCCTATGATGAAAAGAACACCTTGCCTACTGTGAAGCATGGTGGAGGGTCAATCATGCTTTGGGGCTGTTTTGCTTCTGCAGGTACAGGGAAGCTTCAGCGTGTGCAAGGTACCATGAATTCTCTTCAGTACCAGGAGATATTGGATGGAAACGTGATGCAGTCCGTCACACACCTGAGGCTTGGGAGACGTTGGACCTTTCAACAGGACAATGATCCCAAGCATACCTCCAAGTCCACTAGAGCATGGTTGCAGAGGAAAGGCTGGAACATTTTGGAGTGGCCATCGCAGTCACCAGACTTAAATCCGATTGAGAACCTCTGGTGGGACTTAAAGAAAGCAGTTGCAGTGCGCAAGCCTAAGAATGTGACTGAACTGGAGGCCTTTGCCCATGAAGAATGGGCGAAGATACCCGTAGATCGCTGCAAGACACTTGTGTCAAGCTATGCTTCACGTTTAAAAGCTGTTATAACTGTAAAAGGATGCTGTACTAAGTACTAAGATTGAATGTCACTTGGGGGTTGAATAAAACTGATAATGCTGTGAGCACAGAAAAGACATTTGTGGTTATTTCATTATAACTGTTATGTTATATTTGTCTGACCTACAAGTGCCTCTTTAATGTAAATGTAAGCAAGATGACTGAATGATCAAAAGCAATGTCAAACTGGCCAAAACACTCAATTTCAGTGGGGGTTGAATAATTTTGGTCACAACTGTATATATGTTTTGTACATTCACATCAGTCCCTAACCCTCAAGGGGTGTACAATCTAAGGTCCCTAACTCACATTCATACACATACTGGGGCCAATTTAGACAGGAGCCAATTAACCTACCAGCTTGTCTTTGGAGTGTGGGAAGAAATCGGAGAACACGGAGGAAACCCATGCAGGCACAGGGAGAACATGCAAACTGCAGGCAGGTGGTGCCACTGTTGGGATTTGAACCAATGACCCTAGTACTGCCAGGCGGAAGTGCTAACCATTTAGCCACTGTGCTACCCATTTTTTAGATGTAATGGCTGCATTAGTTTTCTTTGTTAGGTTTTCTGTCTTATATTTTGTTCCGGTGACCTTGGAAGTAAGTCTGTTGTTTTTCTAAAGCACATGCTCTCTTGCAGATGTAGCAGTTAGAGAGTTGAGACAAGCCATTTACCACTGACGGGGGCTTACAATAATAAACATTTATTTATTCATGTAAGGCTTTATCGCAAAAGAAAAAAACTGCTGTAACTGCTTATGAAGTGTGAGCTGCAATCTGACTTCAATTTGCCTGTGTATCTAAATCTGCTAATACATCTAACACTCCCCTCCCCCCAGACTGACAATGCTGCTGTTCCCCCTGTGCTCCTTCATCCAGAGTGATGACACTCTTATATAGAAGGTATGTTACTGGCAAAATCACCAGGTGAAAACAGAAGGAAAGAAGCCTAAAAAAAAAAATGGATGCAGCCTTCACATCTAATGATTAGTAAGCTGCAATATATTAAATTTTTGGTTTTGAGTTCAATACTGCTTTAACCATTGCTGCAGCACTTATGTGATAAAGTAGAAAAAGATGCATACTTATCACTGTATATGCTGCCCACCCTACATTACAGTATACATTCAAATTATTATATTGGGGTGTACGTAGTAAAGATAGAGAACCATGAAAACCTAAAGGGGAACTTCACTCAAACAGTGAAGTGCCATTGGTTTGCTCCCTTCCCTGGCTGTAATTGAGTTGCAGGTCTTTTTTTAGGGGGGGGGAGGGGTGTTCAGTATTGATTTTTATCAGTACCTGTTTCCACTTCCACATTGCTCACCTAGGCAGGAAAGATGCCTCTTGCAACTGCTTCCCCCCCCTCCCACAGCATGTGACGTGTCCCAGGAGGTTGCAGGAACATTCAGAGAGCGCCATGCAAGTTCGAGCATAAACGCAGGGGGGAGACAGGTGGTGGTGTTGGGGACCCGCAGCAGTAAGAAGAACTGGCTTCAGAAAGACCATGCTGGACTCCAAGTACTGGTAAGTACCTGATATTTAGAAGTCAGCAGCTACAAAAACCATAAAAAGAACAGAAGTTTCTCTTTAAAGCGGCATTCCACCTGAAAAAAAAAATAAGAGTCAGCAGCTACAAAAACTGTAGCTGCTGACTTTTAAAATACAGCCACTTACCTGTCCCTTGGTCCAGCGGTGTGCTCACCACTGGTTTCACTGGCCATCTTCTCTCCCTGGCGCCGGGATCTTCAGTGTGGGCACCCGGCTGTGACAGCTTGCGGCTTCACAGCTGGGTGCCCACTGCACGTGTGCGAGAAGCGCTGCGTTTTGTTAATGGCCCCCCTAGTGTTCTGGGACCTGTCACAAGTCCCAGAAGACTACGGGGAGGGAGGGGGGAGGAGAACTTCTGCTTCCGATCGCCTCGGCGATTGCAGCAGAAGTGGGAGTGGGTACCTGTCAAATTCGGGTACCTGCTCCCCAAAGGTGCCAATCCTTAATGGGGAGCAAGGGACAAAGACTTAAAGCGGAACTTCCCCTTTTGGGTAGAACTCTGCTTTAAGGAAAAGGTGTGTGAATTAAAGTGGAGTTCCACCCAAAAGGGGAAGTTCCTCTTTAAAGATTGGTCCCTCGCTCTCCATTAAGGATTGGCATCTTTGGGGAGCGGGGTGGGAATAGGTACGCAAATTAGACAGGTACCCACTTCCGCTGCGATCGCATAGGCAATTGGAAGTGGAAGCTGTCCTCCTACCCTCCTTCCCAGAAGTCTTGAGGGACACATAACAAGTCCCAGAAGACGACGGGGCCATCCAGGAAGCGCAGCACTACTCACGCATGCGCAGTGGGCACCTGGCTGTGAAGCCGCAAGCTGTCACAGCCGGGTGCCCACACTGAAGATGCCGACACCTGGAATACAGGACGGCCGGTGAAACGGGCTCTGGCTGAGGCAACGCGGGATCGTGGGACAGGTGAGTCATTGTTTTTTAAAAGTCAGCAGCTACAGTTTTTCTAGCTGCTAACTTTTATTTATTTACAGAGTGAGTGGAACTCCACTTTAAGTTGACAATGACAGGGCCTATGTTTCTATCATTACTGGTAATTTTACCTGTTAGAAATCTGTTTGTAGTGTCTTAGCCATGCCTAATTTATCGTTTTTATTTCCTGGTAATCTGTCATGTACCATACAAATGGCTCTCTAATTAAAGCGGAACTAAACTCTCTCATTCAACATTAAAGAGATATTAATGGCTTGTTAGTTTTTTATTTTCTTTTTAATAACAAACTTGTCATACTTAGCTGCTTTGTGTAATGGTTTTGCATAGAGCAGCCCTGGTCCTTCTGTCCTCGGGTCCCCCACCAGCGCTCCAGGTCCCTCCCTCCTGCTTAGTGCTCCCATAGCAAGCAGCTTACCATGTGTCCATTCACATGGAGTGCGACTCGGCCCCGCTCTCTCCTCATTTGCGCACACTGGCTGTGATTGACAGTAGCAGAAACCCATGGCTACTGCTGCTGTCCCAGTCAATGAGGAGGGGGAGCCGAGCCATCTTAGTCTGTTTGGTCTGCCACTGCCATGGTGCTGCACATGTGATCGGTTATGGCACCAGCCATTTGATGGTTTGACAGTTTGGGTGAGAGCACAAACAAATGTGACAGTTAGTATTCCCGTCATGCCTGGAATGTAACAGTTTTTTAAAACCATAATATATGAAGTATTCCACTGTTCTAAACGAGTTTTTGAATTTCAAGATGTAACCAGTTTTTTTCAGAGGACAGTTGGCCAAAAATCCTCAAACAGCTAAATTTTTTTATGGACATATTGCTAGTACCTAAAGTCCAGGCAAACCTACCCACAAATCTTAAACTATAACTAAAGGCAAAGAGTGGAGATGGGTTAGAACCCCTGTCAGTTTCTATTGTGGTCTGTGTCCCTGTTAAAGTGGAACTTTGGTCAGAAAATTAAGTCCTTCTAGATCACTTCAGCCTGGCCCCTTTAGCAAGTATAGCTATGTAAAACATTACAAATAAGTGTCTATACCGTTTAAAATCCAATAATACACTTCCTCACCCTGTTCTGCACATGCTCAGTTGTCACACCACTCAAGCCCCTCCCTACACATTTCTCACATCCTCACGGAGTCGAATGACGAAACGCGTAGGGTGAGGCTTGAGTGGTGTGACGTCAGCGCGTTCCTAGTATCGCTACAGTGCATATGTATTGGCATCTGACTTGGCTGATTATGCTGGTGTCGGTTGGACACTGTTTTTTGTAAGTGTGTTTTAGTATTAATAAAGCAATATTTTTAAGAGGTACTGCACCATGAGCTTCTGTTTTTATATATTCCGAGTGGCCATTCCAATACCCCTTGGATAGGATGGGATATTTATGAAGTGGATCTACAGAGTCACAGAGTCTCCTGCAGAGTATTGCTCCAGGATTAGAGGAAATCGTTTTGTCCAAACCAAAGCTGTGTTTCAACTGTCTACATATCGTTGCTCCCACAGCAAAAAAGCGCTTATGCTGGTTTGTAATATTATCAGCATATTGATCTGGTGAGTTTATTCAGTCTATTTGGTGGTGGATTCACTTGGTGGATTTCGTTAAATTTTGTTCATCTTCACTACAATAATGTTTTGGGACTCTATATGATTGTTTCAACTTTGTTATGTTATGTTTTGGGATTAATATGATTTAGTTACATTTTTCCACGGACACTTTTTATTTTATGTATTTATTTCTTTATTTTTATATTTGTTACTAGCGCAGTCTGTTATTTATATATTTGTATACACCTTCACTAAGGGTAGACTTTGCAGCTGGTTTTTTGTTATAAATATTGACAGGATTTATACTATTTTTATTGTTATTTTTCTGGCGCCACCTATATCTATTTAGTCGTTCTTGATTTTTAGGCTGAATTTGTAGAGGCCTATCAGCTGAATGTATTAAAGCGGAAATAAACCCTCCTATCCTTTACAGCATGGGTGTCAAACTGGCAGCCCTCCAGCTGTTGCCAAACTACAAGTCCCATGAGGCATTGCAAGATTGACAGTTACAAGCATGACTCCCAAAGGCAGAAGCATGATGGTACTTGTAGTTTCTCAAGAGCTGGAGGGCCGCCAGTTTGACACCCCTGCTTTACAGCCAAGGAAGCTGCTTCTGTTTGATCTGCAGTTGCCATGGTGCTGCACATGTGATCAGTTATGACACCAGCCATTTGATGGTTTGACAGTTTGCTTGAGGACACAAGCAAATATTACAGTTAGCAATCCTGGCATTCCAGGAATGTAACTGTTTTTTGAAACTGTTAAATTGAAGGGTTTAGTTTCGCTTATGATTTAGGCCTCGTTCATACCATACGTGCGGAAAAACTGATGGAAACTGACACGCAGATTTCATTTGCAGAGACACCAGTTTTCATTGCATGCTTCAATTAATTTTATACATGTTGCAGATTACTGCGCAACAAAATCTGCAAGGGAAACTAGTGTTGTGGTGTGAACAGTGCATATAGACAACAACTGATTTCATTGTGCCCTTGCAGAACGTGTGCAGAAAAACTGACATCTCTGAGCCATGGTGTGAACGAGCCCTTATACATGTTGCAGATTCCTGTGCAGAAAAAAATCTGCACATGATACTAGTGTTGTGGTGTGAACAGGGTGCATAGAGGACAATTGATTTGATGTGCCCTTGCAGAACATGTGGAGAAAAACTGACATCTCTGCACCATGATGTGAATGAGCCCTTACTGCTGTTCAGGGACTATGGGCTTCAACAGAATGGCAGCCTTCAGCAAGAAGGAACAACACTGGAGGCAATTTACAGCGCACACTAATTTTTGTAGCATAATTATATGTGAAATGTATGTTCCTTGCTAAAAAAGCATTAAAAAACATTGCGCGGTCATGCAACGCTGCATCCAGATAAAATTTACTTCCTTTTTGTCCCATGAATTGAGCTTTCTTTCAGTGGTATTTGATCGCCTGTGCGTTTTTATTTTTTGCGCTATGAAAAAAAGACCGACAATTTGGAGAACAAAACAATATTTGTCACTTTTAACTATTAAACATGTCCAGTAAAATTTAAAAAAAAAAAAAATTTTGTCATAAATTTAGGCCAAAATGTATTCTGGTACATGTCTTTACTAAAAAAAAAAAAATCCCAATACGTGTAAATGCATTGGTTTATGTGAAAGTTATAACGTTTACAAATGGCGGTATATATACTGGGATTTTTTTTTTTAAATTTTTACTAGTAATGGCGGCGATCAGCGACTTGTAGCGGGACTGCAGCGGGCATTCTGACACTGCGGGGAACTGACTTGGTGTCACTGACATCCAAAGTGACACCAATACAGTGATCAGTGCTAATAAAAAGCACTGGCACTGTACTAATGGCACTGGGCAGAAAGGGGTTAACATCTGGGGTGATCAAAGGGTTAACTGTGTGCTGTTTTACTGTGTGATTCATTGTAAGCACACTGCAATACATGGCTCTGCTATGCAAAGCCATGCATAGCAGTGTGCAGGAGCTGACAGGGGAGAGAACTGTATTGTTTACTTACAGTTCTCTCCCTCCATCGGTAATTCTCCTCGATCACTGGGTGCCAACAAGTAATCACCGTCCGGGACCCGGTGATTGACAGCCAAAGCCATGAACAGTGGCGCGGGTGGGGCGTGCGTGCCCCCCACCCAGAAATGCGAAATCACGTATATATGTGAATTTGCACACCCGTGCCGTCCTGTAGCAGTATTACTGCTATAGAGTGGACGGGAAGCACGTGCACACTTATGCAACCATATTATTTTAGTTTTTATTTTTATTTCCCTCCACCTAAAATATTTCAGTTTGTTGTTCAACTGAGTTGTACAGTTTATAGGTCACATTAAATGTTGAAAAAGTTCTGAAATTATTTATCTTTGTCTAATTTTTTTTACATCACAGAAACCTGACATTTTAACAGGGGTGTGTAGACTTTTTATATCCACTGTATGCCATATGATTTTACACAAGATCATATTTTGTGCCTCAAATCCTCCATATGCATGAGGCCTTTTGGTATATCCAGTTATGGAAGGTAGAGGTCTGCCACATAGCAGAGCTCTGTCTGACAAGACAAAAGACCTGGTTTTTCTCTGCTGCAGTTAACTAATATTTACAGGTGTCACAATCGTACACCCAGAGACTGACGCAGTCCTCCATTTTGTTAAGAAATCTCCATATTGTCCCTCATTCTCCCCCTTCCCTCTCTGTTAATCCACAGGGACATATGTGTGTTGGAAGTGTCGCAGGCAGACCAGAGCCCAGCAGGGAGCCTCAAGGTGCCTGGTTGTCTGAGAGAGCTGGGCAATATCACACCTCGTAAAAGATAAAGCAAGCCTTCCCAGGAGTTCAAGGCATTCCAACGAAGCAAGAACCAGATAAACACTTTTAAAATCCATTTTTCTCCTATGTCTCATTGCTTGGAATATGAGAGACTCACATAAAAACCAGGCATATCGTCAGATTGGCCAAGAGGAGACGAACAGTTTGGTAGGCCCAGACCTTCCCGCCCTAAACGGGGTATTGGTCCTTGACTTCAGAGACACCCCCTGCTGGGGAACTACAAAATGAGCTGTCAGGCCTATGAAACTTAAGTTGAAGAATTCTCCCTTTTAACATCAGAACCAACTTGGGAGACTGCCCTTTCGCTCTGAAACTTGATCTGCTCACCCAGGACTTTGGCAAGTACTTTAACCCTCTAACTTCTCTCTGTATATTTATATATATATTGGTTACATCTTTTTTTTCTGTAAATATTTTTAATGCACCCCTTTGCCCTTTTAGTAATAAATCTTTCTTTCTGAAAGAAGAACTGTTTCTATAGCTCTTTATTGCAATTTACGAATTCCTGCCTCTAAAAAGAGCGCTACTGTGTTTGTGTAACCATCTGTATAACCGGCCTGCTGTGACCGTGCTATACAGACGATTATCTCAACCATTATAGTTATAAAACTATCTCCTGCGCTTAAATGAATCCCTAACCTAAGCTGCTAAACACCTCCCTTCAACCACAAAGTGTAATAAATAGATAAATAAATTGGTGTAGCGCTAAATAAATACTAGCAAATATAAAAAATTAATTAATTAAATACCACTCTAAACGTACCACACAAAAATTGTACAAATAAATATACATATGTGATATGTGATAAATAGTGCAAAACACAATAATAAATAAATAATAATAAATATATGATGTATATGATGACTCCCCCACCTGGGGGATCAAAATTAAATGTGAACACTATAATAAACATGTTTTCATAAAGATCATATAACTAAATATACACATGTGAATAGTGCACACACAATAAATATATAAAAAATGACTCCCCTACCTGGGGGATCAAAAGAAATGTAGATACTATAATGGTGCAAATGTGCATTCAGTGTAAAAGATAAATAAAAGTCCAAAAAAGTCCACACACTGCACAAATCATACTAAGTGCTCTACAAAAAAGGCTCACATGTAAAATTCAGCACAACGTGAGGTGATTCCAGTGCCAAACAAATCGTGAATCCACCATAGCCAAAATGCCCCCTCACCTCCTCACAGTGACCACAAGGGCCAACACACTTTTTTATATATAAATGGCCTTGTCTCCACCAGATGGACCCTCCTGGATATTCACATAGACCAGTGCACCTCCTGAATTCTCCAATCCCCTGGTACTTCCAGATGATCGCTCATCCACAGTAGATCATATTAAAAACAAATAGAGATCCTCCATAGCGTAAATCCTTATTTATTACCAAACACTGAGAAAAAAACACACTCACATGTATTGCAGCACAATCCAGCCTTTTACCCATACTGTGGGTGTATATACATGGTGTTCCAAGATGGCCCCCACGCCGGAAATGACATCACCGCGCACCGGAAGTCCTGTCACTGCGTACCGATGCGTTGCGTCACGATCAACACGTGACTTCTTCAGGGTATCAGTGCCGCCCCATTAATGCCCACCAGTGCCGCCTCATCAGTGCTGCCTAGCCGTGCCACCTCATCAATGCCCATCAGTGCTGCCTGTCAGTGCCCATCAGTGCTGACTGCCAGTGCCCATCAGTGCTGACTGCCAGTGCCCATCAGTGCTGCCCCATTAATGCCCACCAGTGGCGCCCTCATCAGTGCTGCCTATCCGTGCCACCTCATCAGTGCTGCCTATCAGTGCCCATCAGTGAAGGATAAAAACTAACTGTTTGCAAAATGTTATAATTGAAACAAAGAAAAAATGTTTTTTTCAAAATGGTTTCTATTTTTTGTTTATAATCCAAAAAATTAAAACCCCCAGTGGCAATTAAATACCACCAGACAAATCTCTATTTGTGTGAAAAATATGATAAAAATTTCAATGTTGCATGACCACGCAATTGTCATTCAAAGTGCAACAGTACTGAAAGCTGAAAATTGGCCTGGGCACAAAGGGGGTAAAAGTGCCTGGTAGACAATGGTTAAAGTGGCTGGAAACCTCAGACATGAAATAGGAACAAAGCATAATGTGTACTTGTGTCAATCCAGAGCAAAAAGTGTAATTTATGTCTGCTGACTCATTTTTCTGCTATCAGAGTAATAGAGGGACATTTTTCCAATGGGTTCACTAGTTCTGGTGACCTGGGGGTTCCCCAAGAAATCCCCTTAATTTTCAGTGATTTTCCCTCACTTCCTGCTTTGGCTATGGGACAGAAAGTGAAGTTATATCTCCCCAATGGGACACCGATGGCAAAAAATAAACTGACAAGGGTTATAACCCTTTCTTACTCCATCTAAAACAAAGTTTTACCTATAGGTCTGCTTTAATACTGTGGCTTGGGAAATCAGTTAATTTGCATATTACCAGAAACCAAGGTAAAATTGTTAACAGGCTTTTTTTTAAAAATCATACAAATATTTGATCTACTGAAACTTTTCTCTTTAGATGTTAAAGTCCCTAAAGTGCCTTAATGCACATGTCCTCATCCCCTTATTTTTAGCAAGGTGACCCTCCCTAGTTATATAATCTGTGAAAAGCAGGTTAAGGCAATTGTATTCATTGCTCAGGACGTAAGTCCAGTTCCTAATATGATATTTGCATACAGTTTCCTCTTTCAGTGCTACAATAGCATTGCTAATAAATTATCCTGATTAACTTTATTCTATCCAGCAGCAATAAACAGCAGAAATAATTGCACTGTTTAACTCATCTAACTTGGACAGAAGCAGAAAATTCTAATTACTTCCAGAAGAGATCTTGAATTACACAGAATCAAAATATAATTGTCTCTGGAAAAAGCAGAGTTTATTTCATAGATTAAAGGCTTGAGATTGAAGTTGGGAAGTGCAGGCCATTGCCAGACAGTTTATGTGAATATCAAATGTAAAGCTGGATTCAGGCCACTCAGTTTTCAGATACAAGTGGAAACCAGGTTTTCCAATTTCTCTCCCACTGTTGAGATTTCAGGTGGGGTGCCTGCCTTTAAAAGGTAACTCCACCTTTTAGACTATGTTATATGTCTCACCCACATGCGGACCCCCCCCCCCCAAATCAGCCCTCCCTCTGAAAGTGTTTGGGGGTTCTTCTTGCCAGCCGCAGCATTTGCTGGGCTCTGTCTGCCCAGCTGCGTCAAGTAATTCAGAGAGGGGGAGGTGTTCTGTAGTGTTCTGAAGTCCACTGAGATAGCTGTTAACAATGCTTGCTGGCAGCAGTGCCAGATTCAACAATGTGGGAAGCCCTGGGGGTCCCTCCCTCTGAAAGTGTTTGGTGGTTCTTCCTCCCAGCCGCATCAAGTAATTCACAGAGGGGGAGGTGTTCTGTAGTGTTCTGAAGTCCACTGAGATAGCTATTAACAATGCTTGCTGATAACAGCAGTGCCAGATTCAACAATGTGAGAAGCCCTGGGGGTCCCCCTTGTAGGTTTCTGGAGGTCTAGTGGGATAACATTGAATTACGTAGTGTGCACATTGTCAAAGTAAAAACTTTCTCAGCGTCTGTGAAATCCTCAAATCAATACAAATTTGTGCTCCTAATCAATCCACCTTCAAGAAAGCATTCCTTCGTAATCCATGTGTACCTCAAAAAGAAAAAATCTACATAGTGCATTATCCCTATGTCATAAAGCGAAAATAAAATCAAAAACCCAGTGCTAATTGTGTGCAAAAACCACCCAATGCCCACTTCTATGCGGCTGTATAAATTACTCTTACCCTATCTAAACTTGTGTATAGCTTTAAAACTCATTCCATAACAAAGTTCCACAAGAACCGATGCTCCGAGGCATCCTTCCCTCCATAGGTGATACCTCAGAGAGAACGTATAATAGTGTAATATCCTTTGATATATATATATGAATAAGTGCTCCCCTCCTCCACAGCACTAGTGCAATGTGAATCCACTCTCCACCACCTTCCAAACCATGCACCTTACCGGACTGCACAATCCACAAGCATAAATATTAATGGATTTCCTCCTCCGATATTACTTCAGCTCTCAATGTCCGCATGGCGCCATAAAATCAGAAAGGAATATAATCGCATATCACTTGAATACAGAACTCATGTGTCTCCACGGTACCAGCGTTCAACATACAGAACCTATCTCAAGATGGCCACTCCGTAACTTCCGGTCTACGTCCAATGTCACGTCCTTGACGCGTTTCGTCACTTCCAACTTCTTCAAAAAGGGTCGCACATTGGCCACAGATGAATATTACCATCACTACTGTACATTACACATATGTAGGTTGCACCAACATTTTTTTACAAACTGACAGCTAAAAGCAGATGAGCTTTTAAGAGACAAACTGTAATGCGAGCCTGATGTCTATGGATTATGTACTTTAAATTGTTATTGGGTACATTACATTAACCTCTTCACGCTGGGCATACGCAAATATGCGGCCTCTCTGTGGCAGGGCCTTGACGCCGAGTGGCTGCATATTTGAGTACATTTGTAAACAAACGTGCTGAGAATGCGCACCCTGCACGCTCCCAGCACGTGTCGGCGTCCCACGGAAAGGTCCGTATCTCTCCTTATGATCGAGACCTTTCGGATTGTGACTGGCGTGACAGCCAATCACAGTTGTCACATGACCCTAAACCCTGCCCCACCTCTCGGCATCAGAAACCCCTTAAAGGGCATGAAGGGGTTAATACAGTATTTTCTCTATAGAGTCTTTAACCACTTCCATGCCGCTCTATAGCAGAAATACTGCTACGGCGGCACGGGTGCGCAAAATCCTGTACATATATATGTGATTTTGTAGTGCTGGGTAGAGGGCAAACGTGCGTGCTGTACCCACGGCACCATTTGCGGCCTCAGGTGTCAATCAACGGGTGATTCCTCGCCGGCACCCAGTGATCTCTGAGTATCTCAACAGGGGAGAGACCTGTGTATTAACAACACAGATCTCTCCCCTATCAGCTCCTGCACACTGCTTTGTATGGCTCTGCATAGCAGAGCCATACAACACAGTGTGCTTACAGTGGAAAGCACTCACACAGCACATTGTGAAACAGAGCACAGTTAACCCTTTGATCGCCCCACATGTTAACCCCTTCCTGCCCAGTGCCATTAGTACAGTGTCAGTGCTTTTTAATAGCACTGATCACTGTATTGGTGTCACTGGGGATGTCAGTGACACCAAGTCAGTTCCTCCCAGTATCAGAATGCCCACTGGAGTCCCGCTATAAGTTGCTGATCGCCACCATTACCAGTAAAAAAAAAAAACATTCCAGTATATATACCGCCATTTGTAGATGCTATAACTTTCACTTAAACCAATTCATTTACATATAATGGGATTTTTGTTATCAAAGACATGGAGCAGAATACATTTTGGCCTAAATTTATGACAAAATTTGATTTTTTTTTACATTTTTTACTGGACATAATAACAAAAAGTCAAAAATATTGTTGTTTTTTTTAAAAAAGTTGTCAGTCTTTTTTTGCTTATAGCACAAAAAATAAAAACCGCACAGGTGATCAAATACCATAGAAAGAAAGCTTTATTTGTGGGGAAAAAAAGGACGTAAATTTAATTTGGGTGCAGCATTGCATGACCACGCAATTGTCAGTCAAAGTAAAAAATGGCCTGGTCAGGAAGAGAAGAAATCCTCTGGAGGGCAAGTGGTTAGATAAAGCTGACTGTAGACTGGATGTTTTATGCAGACTCCTCCATCTACACAAGTGAGGTGGATGGAGGACTCTTCCACCCCTCTTCCTCCCTCCTCCCCCACCAGCACATTGTATTCTAACAGCAGGATCCACCACTGTCAGAATACACTGATCAGCAGCTGCAGCAGATATACTGCACAGCTGATGGAGAAAAGTTTTCCAACTTGTTTCTTTGACAGAAGACGATCAAACAGTTGACTTCTGTTGAGCAGGTTAAACTGCACACTGAATTCTTCCTGCTGAACTGGCCATATTTCAATCTGTCTTTGGCCAGCTTAAGTTTGAGTGTGTACAGATTTCTAAACAATTATCTAACAAGAAAGTAGCAAATATTTTGAGAATGGCAGATCCTGTTGAATGGTGCAGTCATTCATAATGTATTCCCATTATTACAACATTCAAAACTGATCTGTTTAAAGGAGAAGTAGGCTCAAAGATCTTTTGGCCCTACTTCTCCTGGGGCTCAGAGGAGTGCAATTTGTTCTGCATTCCTGTGACCCGTTTTTAGCCGACAGCAGGCTAAAGCTGTCAACTAATGTCACTCAGCCAGCTAAGACTCTGGAGAGATTCCAGCTTTATTGTCGGGATCCACCCAGATGCCTTAACCAGCAGCTGGCTCAGCCTCTCAACACAACGCTGAGAACTTGAGCCAGCCATTCCTGCTCCCTGCACAGCCTAGTACTCTAATGTGGGCAGAGTAGAGAAACGGTGATTGACAGTCACTGCTCTCTGCTCACTGAAGACTGAGAACTGAGAGATCAGCATTTTGGGATTGCTCAGTTCTCAGTGTAGAGGTGGCAGGGGACAGATATAGCATTGGATTGATGCTGCATCCGCTTAGGTGAGTATAGATGTTTGTTTTATTTTAAATCTAAATTTATTTTAAACTCCATTATTTAACCTCTTCACACCGGCCGAACGCAAATGTGAGGCCTCCTGGCATCTGGGCCTAGAAGCAGAGCGGCCACACATTTGCCTTCTATTAAAAAAGAACATATGTGCTGAGAGCGTCGCCCTGCGTGCTCCCAGCACACGTGACCGGTACTCACGGAAAGGTCCCGATCCCCTCTTTCGATCGAGACCTTTCCCAATCATGTGTCACGGCGGTCACATGACCCTAAACCCCGCCCCGCCTCCCGGCTTCTGAAACCCTTAAAGGGCCAGGAGGCGGCGGCGTGAAGGGGTTAAGAAGTGAAGTGCTTATTTACTCACCCTGCTCTTATGCAGGCCCTTTTAACTCCTTTTCTTACAAGTCCTGTACACACCCAAGGAAGATAAATTCCTCATGAGGCAGAGACTGCTGAACAAGTGATCTGAAGCCAGGAGGGAAGGCTGACAACCAGTAGCCTGGCACAGGCCTAATAGCACACAGCTTCTCCTCTCCAATTGCCACCACAGTGCTTCAGTTCCAGTAGGGTGGCACTTTGTCAATGCTTCAGTCTTGGATCCCTCCAGCTTTTCCCTGTGTGACCAGAGCTACACTAAACTGGAGGGGGGCACTATCTATGAGGATTATCGCTGTGTTCTGTGTTGTTTTACCGAAGTAGTGATTACCAGCTTAGAGTTGTCGTATACATGCCATAGATGGGTCGTTGATCGTCCGATTGGTCGTCCGAAAGAAAAATCGGCCGATTTTCATACCGTTAGTGGATTAGTCCGTTTTTTTGTGTATTTTGCACTTTCACATTATCGGTTATGTTGGGAAATTTGCGACCGATTTGGCCAAATGAACGACCGATTTTTCGTTTATCGTTCGAAAAATCAGCCGATGTTAAACCCGTCTATGGCCTGCATTAGAGTCTTATAGAGCAGGGTTCTCCAAACTTTCTAAACAAAGGGCCAGTTCACTGTCCTTAACCCTAGGTTCACATCTCTGCGGGTGGTGCTGCTGCGTATCTGCACAAAAATCCATGCATCCACACCACCCTCACAGAGAAATGCGGACCCGTGGGCGGGTGCCATTAGTTCTAATGGCATGCCGCCTGCACTGGAAAACGCAACCGTACTGGGAACCGAGGTTCCAGTGCGGGCTGCATTTTCCAAAGAAGTGCAGGGACTTCTTCCCTACATGTCACAGGCACGGGAGTCCATTCAAATGAATGGGCTCTCGTGCCCGTGCAAAACGCTGCCTGCACTGCCGCATATATGTGAACCGGGGGTAAAATGTTTGGGTTGCTGGACTGTGGCCAGTGGGAATAGAAATTTTTCTGGCATCAATAGGATCAAACAGTGCCCCATGTGGGAGGAATAGTGCCCCATTGTTGTGTTAGTGGCAGGAATTATGCTCCATTATTGGTGTCAATGGGCAGAATAGTGTCTCATATCAGTGTGATGAATAGTGCGTCAAGAGCTGGATAAAGGCAAGCAAAGGGCTGCATCTGGCACCTGGGCTGCAGTTTGGAGTCCCCTGGTGTATTCTATTCTAAGATTCTTTTATACGAATTATGTCATATTTTCCAGTTTGGCTCTGGAGTCCTCAGTGTTCTTGTATGTATCCAAAGTGAGTTGTTTTTGATAACAATGCCAAAAGCTAATAAATGTTTCATATCTACAGAAGTAACATTACTATTTTAAAGGGATGCTTGTAAATGACAGATCTTGCTCCAGTAATCAAATGTCAGCTGCAGCCTAGCCTGACAAAAATGTGTTGTTAATCAGTCTCTGAACAATGTCTGACAAGGTGGTTTGGCACCCAGGGCAATGATGCCTAGTTGCAATTCCTATAGGGAATTTCATCTGATTATCTATTGGAATTAGCAGAGCAGCAGCGTGATTGGAGTATTGTGTGCTTTGCAATTGTTTCAATATGAACACTTGGCTGATAAAGCACAATAATGCTGTTATGTATTCATACCAAACATTTAAATACTATCCCTGTTAAGAAATGGAATGAAACTATAACAACTTTAGATCAGGCAGAGGGAAGACCAGCACAAGAAGGCAGTCATGCTGGCAGAAGGAGAGAGCAGAGTAAGTTGAGGGTTAGCTTCCTCTATCTGCTGGATGGTATGTTCTTAACAAGGATTTGCTGCCAGTGCAGTGGAACTGAAGTGGTTTCTGGATCAGATGACTGGCTGTACAGAATGTTAACTTCAGTGTCAAATAAAATGGCAAATGCATATTTTGCTCATGCACCCTTAACATATATTCCCGGAGAAGGGGATCCTTAAAGTGTTACTGAACCCACAACAGTAAAATCAGTCTGTATACGCAGTAAAGCATGCTTGTTTATACTCACTGTGGAACCTATGGGGTTAATCCTCTGCATTGTGTAAAAAGGCTGTTTAATCATTTCTTTTCTGCCCCCCTCTTGTTGAAATGACCACCCGATACAGACTGAACCCGTGGTCACATGCACATGCTCAGTTTGGTGTGTATTTCTAGAGAGGTTTTTTTTTTCTTGGGAGGGTGAATGTAATCAGCACAGGGCCAATCAGCACTGTCCAGACAGAGGGTCAGAGCTGAAAGAAAACTCCTCCTACAAGTTTTAACCAGTGCTCTGCTGAAGTCACAATACTGCTTTAACTGCTGGTGAGAAAAGGTATTTAGCAGTTTATATTTACTAAAATAATTGCATTTCCATGTTCTGTGTACTGTGGGAGACCAGATATAGTGAATGCAGGGTCCTGGGTTTAGTAACACTTTAAGAAGAGGATATTAAAGCTGAAGATTAAGTACATAACTTACCTGTGATGAAGTGTATCCTATGTCTTGCTGACTGCTTCTCACTGTAGAAATTGTCTCTTTAGTGAAGCTGGGTCTTCTTCACAGCAACGAATTCCTGGCGATGCATGGGCTAACTGCTTCGGGTCTCATATTTACTTGCATTGAAAAAGTCTTGAGGCTCACCATCCTTTTCTCTCCTCTTATCTATTCACAGCTCTCCTTGCATTGATTTCAATAAATGCAGTGTGTTCTGTGAGTGAGGGAGGGGATACTCTCATTCATCTGCCTTTCCCCCATTCACAGAGCATGCTATATTCGGTAACAACTATGCAAGGAGAGTTGTGAATGGAGGAGAGGAGAGAAAGTGGTTGGCAGCCATCAGTATTTTGTTAACATACTGTACTTCAATAGTGGACTCGGGGCGGTTGCACACATGTAGTGCTAAAAACTCAATGCTGTGAAGAGGACCCAGCGGCTTTACCAAGGAGATTCCTATAGTAAGGAAAAGGGTGTGGGATACACCTTATTGCAGGTAAATTATGTTACTGAAGCTGTATGCAAAAAAAAAATGTAACTAAACCTCAGCTTTAATGCATACCCTCTGTGGCCTGACCTCTCTGTGCATTGTGGATTTGCATGGTGTAGTATAGATGAGAGAAGAGCTAGAGAGTCAGAGATCATGCTTTGGTTTTCTTCATGGAGCTGGTGAATGTGAAAATGCTTTGTAGTCAGAGTCTGGGTTCCCCCAAACCGAGGGATAATCACATCATTGGCTATACTCCCCCTGGGGCTGTCAAGCATGCCTCCTCTATGCAATTGAGACAAGGTGATGGCGTCACTAATCTTCCATGTGAAGCAAGGGGCCTGCTAACATAATAGCACTTAAGAGACCTCATCCATATCCCAAAACTGAGAGAGATGGGTGACGTCCTATCCATTAGAGGTAGCAGTAAAGTGGAAGGAGCCCACGCCTATTCAGGTCCACTCCAAGGGAGAGGGAGCAAGAGAACATGTAAAGTCTGGCATGCTAGGAAAGGGCAGTGTGGTCCAGGAATTTGTAAGACCCATTTGAGGAGCTGTGGTGTCAACTACTTGCGGAGAAGCATTTGGAAAAGAAATGTGCACTGGCGTGGTGTAGTTGCCACACGTGAAGGCTTTTCATGTATGGTTATCCACCTGTAAATTAGAGTACAAGTACAAGTGGCCCTGCCAACGCAGGCATGGTCTGTGATGCCACAGCAGCCTGTTTATTTTGTCAGTTGTATTGCACTTAGAATGTTGTCTAGACCCTTTCTATTTTCTAGACAAGCCCTCTACTCAGACACTCCCAGCCTCTCTTTTCAATAATTAGATTCATTTTCATCCTTGCTAAATATAGGGACTCTCAGGCAGTCAGGAGGTCTTTTCCCCAGCAAGAAATATCCAGAAAAAAACAACCCTGAGAATTTCAGCCTGATAGAAAATACATTGGATTTTACTTCTTCTTGGTGAACTGACATTACCTGTGGATTTTGTCGAGTCAGCAAGTTGGCTAAATTGGATGGAAGGGGCCATTCCCAAACTGTTCCCACAAAGTTGGGAGCATGAAATTGTCCAAAATGTCTTGGTATGCTGACCTTATACCTTAAGAGTTCCCTTCACTGGAACTAAGGGGCCAAGCCAAACCCCTGAAATACAACACCACACCATAATCCCCCCTCCACCAAACTGTACACTTGGCACAATGCAATCAGGCAAGTACTGTTCTCCTAGCAACCGCCAAACCCAGACATGTCCATCGGATTGGCTGACAGAGAAGTTTGATTCGTCACTCCAGAGAACACGTCTCTAGAGTCCAGTAGCGGAGTGCTTTACACCACTGCATCCGAAGCTTTGTATTGCACTTGGTGATCTAAGGCTTGGATGCAGCTGCTCAGCCATGGAAACCCATTCCATGAAGCTCTCTATGCACTGTTGTTGTGCTAATCTGAAGGCCACACAAAGTTTGGAGGTCTTTAGCTATTGACTCAGTTGGGACTTCTGCACACTGTGCACTTCAGCATGCACTGACCCCGCTCTATCATTTTACATGGCCTACTACTTCGTGGCTGAGTTGCTGTTGTTCCCAGTTGCTTCCACTTTATTTTAATACCACTAACAGTTGACCGTGGAATATTTAGTAGCAAGGAAATTTCACGAATGGATAGGTGGCAACCTATCACGGTACCACGCTTGAATTCACTGAGCTCCTGAGAGTGACCCATTCTTTCACAAATGTTTGTAGAAGCAGTCTGCATGCCTATGTGCTTGATTGTATACACCTGTGGCCATAGAGGTGATTGGAACACCTGAACCCAATGATTCAGAGGGGGTGTCCCAAAATTTTTGGCAATATAGTGTGTGTATATATTGGTGTTGAAATTTTTTATGTCACACGACGATATTTGCAAAGTGGTTTTTAAACACACTTTTTTGGAAAAAATACACTTTTTAATGAGTTTTAAAGCACAAAAACACAATATAATGTCCAATTGTTTGGTAAGAAATAAAAGATGATGTTACCCCGAGTAAACAGATATCTAACATGTCATGTTTTAAAATTGAGCATGCTCGTGGAATGGTGACAAACTATGGTATTTAAAAATCTCCATAGGTGACGCTTTACAGGTTACCCGTTTAGGGGTCGAAAGGAGGTTTGGTCCTAGAATTATTGTTCTATATACCTATAACAGTCTCAATGATACCTGACATAATGTTAACACCCTTTACATATGTATTCACCTTTGCGCATGAGCACAGGGGGCGCTTTACTTTTTTTTTCCAAATATTTATTTTATTTAATTATTTTTTCTTCCCTACATTGTTCCTTTTAAATTTTTTAATCACATTTATTGTTATCACAAGGAATGTAAACATCCCTTGTGATAGCAATAGGCAGTGACAGGTCCTCTTTACTGAGACATCTGGAGTCTGTTTAACCCCAGATCTCTCCTCTGCCCTTGAATGCTTCAGATCAAACTCGGATCGCTTTGATCTGAAGCTTTCCCTTTCCACTAATGGCCGGTAAACAACCAAAGCCAGAAGTGATAAAATACTTATTGCTTCCGGTTTTGTATACCATAGAGATTATCAGAGACGTCCCAGTTTACGTTCAGTTCAATCCGGGCTCACGGATGGGATGGGAGAGCCCAGAGAGGCAATGAAGGGCTGTAAAGCAATCCAGCGGCTAATTAGCTGCTAGGATGGCTATTACATAAAGAAGAATAGATGGCTGAAAAAAACAATACCCGGATGGTGCCTGTAGCTGCAGGCATCTTCCCGGTATAACCACGGAAACTGCCGCTGTAAATATACTTATTGCGGTTGTCAAATGGTTAAAATGGTTAAAGTGGTAATAAACACAAAACCAACAATGCACTATATTGCAGCTTACTTCTTCTAGTTTCACTTGGTGATCTGGCCAGTAACACACATCCTATATTCGACTGCCCCCGCTCTGGATGAAGCAGCACTAGAGACTCCTTTTGATGGCGCCATTTTCAGTGTGGGGGAGGAGAGTGTTAGATGTACCAGCAGATTTAGATACACAAACAAATTGAAGCTGAAGTGCAGCTCACGCGTTACAGAAGCAGTTACAGCAACAGTTGTTTTTTTTCTTTTGGGATAAAGGTTTTATATGAATAAATAAAAGCTGATCATTGTAAGCACCTCTGTTGGTGGTAAATTGTTTGTCTCAATACTCTTAACTGATACATTTGCAGGAGAACCTATTCTGTTGGAAAGAAAACAACATAAATACTTGCCAGATCACCAGATAAAAAGAATGTGTAGAGATGTGCTGGTTGCTTTAAATTTTAAACAGCAGTTGCAAGACATTTTTTTTTCTTTTCCCTCTTTGTGAGTGACAGACAGGAAAAGCAGGACTGTGCTCTGATTGGTTGTTGCTACAGCTGAGAAGGATCCACCCATAGCAGCACTTTTACAGCTGGACTTATGATTGGCTGTGGAGGAAAGGAGAGAGGAAAAAGGAAGAAGAAGCACATGTGGGGAGGCAGACATTTTCAGGGGACTGCATGGAGCAAGGGCTCCTGGTGTAAGGTCACAGAGTCTCACTCTCTGTGCTGCTAGAGCCCATGGACTGGGCTGGGAGTGTGTAGCAGAGAAATTATTGCAGGAGGACAGTGTGCAAACTAAGGATTGTCCTGCCTTACACTCAGGATTACAGCCACTCAAGTGCATGTGTCTCTCAAAGTCTGGAGCTGCTGAAAGAGGGAGGATTTCTACTGCTGTCTAATGCTATCTAGAGGACAATCCAGAAACAGTGAGTACTCTGTGATGAAAGGGGATTTTGATATTGCTGCATTTGCTGTTCATCTCTGGAGAATGGTCATGAGAAAGCCTGCTCTCTCATTCTCAGAGTGACACGGATCTTGGAAAGCCCAAGCTGCTCAGAATTAGCTATTCCTGCTGCTGCTTGATGAGAGAACTTTGTCTCTGTATATTACTGGTTTGTCTCCTCAAGATTTGTGCTGTGGCTGAAGAGTGTGTTTAGTTTCAAGTCCCCACAGTAGTTTGTTGTTTTAAATATACCGAGCAAGTGTTAATACATCAGGATTCACCTGTATGGTAAAGACTTTGTTGAAGTGTTGTTTTCTATTGCAATGTTCACTGGAAGATTCTGCTTAAAGGAGACTGTGCTATCCTGCTACCCCTGGATTACAAATACTCTCCCATTCAGAGAGTGAGCGCTCTTCCATTGATTAAAGGGCCCCAACGTTGAGAGACTTTACGTTTCATCCCACTGGCCAGTGGTTAGGTAGGACATTTCTGCTTTAGATAGTACTGCTATAGCAAATGTTAATAAGCTGCTTAACCTCATTAACAGTCATTGTTTCATGTGTCAATGTCACTCTCATATGTCCCCCTAGTCAGTGTGATACTAGTCAGTTTTTTAAGTCTTTGGGGAGTGAAGAGTGATTTCTTACTAACTATGATATGCCAAGTGGTATCTGTGTTTTATGTACATTACCTGTGTTAAATCAGCTAGTTCTTTTTCAGGGTTTGTTTCTTCAATAAAACCGATATAAAATATTTTCAGAGTGTCGAAGTGTTCTGGGTATAATCGGAGGTGTCACCAGATTCAGGTGGGAGCTGAACCTATATATCTAGCCAAGTTCCACCCAAGGGTGTGCTACAAATGGAAAGAAAGTTTAAAAAAGAAAACTAATTCAGCCACCACATCTAACATATGGTAAGCTGTAATATAATAAATGTTTGATTTTGAGCTTCATACAACTTTAAATCTACTTTATTTTCCTTTACTGCATAGGCATGAGAAGTAAGCACAATTCTCAATTTATATACATAACCTCAAGCTACCCTAGAGTCTACTGTTAGAAAAAAATCTGCTCCTTATTGCTGTGTGAAGATCATGTACAGACCATGTGCTCTGTAGCCTGAAGGTGTGCTCTATTGCAGCGTTCACGCTAAATATACTCCCTCCTCTAGTGACAAATTCTATCAGTGTCATGGGAAGGCCAGCATTACACAGGGTAGGGCACAGCCAGAAAAGAAATTCACTGCTCTAAAGCAAAGCATGCGCCCTTCAGTTTTTCAGAGCATGCTGGGATTTGTAGTTTTGCAGCAGCCATATGCAACACACTATATTTTGTTATTAAAAAAGACTCACATTAAAAATAGTTGAACAGTTAACAGGCAGAGCCATGTGTGAAAATGATGACATACAGTACATAGAAGAGTATGTATATGATTCTGAAAAAAATATGTGTGTGTATATATGTACTGTATATACTGTGTACTGTGTGTGCGTGTGTATATATACAGTATGCTAGACCAAAAAAATGGAAACATGATTTGCAGGTGTAAAAGTGACAACATGTTTTGTGTTGAAAGTGGAAGTGATGAAAGATTCTTTTGCTTCCCACAAAAGATAGGTCATATAATAGTGCTGTGCATATATCTCTATAACCTCATATATGATTTAAAGCATCCAAACCATGTAATTATGCAACAACGGTGAATACATTGAATACAACTTAACAGTCCATAATGTGTGCTTGATCTGTGCCTTTATAATTTGTTCACAAAACTGGTGCTCTTTATTGCTTATATCCACATATATTCCTATAGGTGAGACATACATATATACTCTTATCTCCTTTTATGACCCCGATTGCATAGGTCAAATACCGCCTTTCCCTTTTAACCTGGGTAGGTATACGGTGTAGATGACTCCACTTTCCTCCTCACTCTGCTGCAAACGGTATCCTCTTTATCCCACAAATCATCCGCTTATGTAAACAGAAACGCTTGCCATAATGTAGTATATAAATATAGCGTGATTGATTAAAAAAAACAGTGTGCTCACATTTAAAAGTGTCCTGCTGGGACACCACAGTAAAAAATCTTGTTATAATGTATTTTTAATGTGTTGAGGAATTTCCAAGATGGCGGCTCGTAAATGTCCTGTTTAGCAGCTTGACGTCATTGGCCCACTCTACGCATTACATCACATCACTTGAATTCCTCAGGAGTTCTATGTATATGACATATCTTTTGTGTGTGGAAATGCATGTAAGTGTCAGCAGCACTTGTATACACAGGAATTTTGAGGAGTTATTTGTTGCACTGAAGTTTTATTTGTACACATTCTTTTGCTTCCACTGTGTGATGAGACACCTAGCCAACAGGTGGGAAGCCTCACTTTCGTCATTCACTGCGTGCATTGCTAGCAATATGTAGACATGACAGAGCTTACTGAGCTTCAAAGAAGGTAAATTGTTGGTGACACTTAGCTGGTGCCTCTGTGACTGAAGTTTCCAATTTATTTGCCATGTCACAAGGTACAGTATCAAAGGTTATGACGGCATACATAGTTTCTGGGAAAGCGTCGTCTGAGCGCGGTCAACTGATCAAAAGAGACAAAAGGACATTGCACGGTATTGTAACCTGGAAAAACAATTGCTGCAAAAGTGACTGCAGAGCCCAATCTCTGTCTTCCAAAACCCATTTGCACAAAAACTGTGCAGAGAGAACTCCATACGCAAAACATTCCCGGGCGAGCTGCAGTTGCCAAACCACTAGTGACCAATATTAATGCTCCAAAGAGGAGAGAGTGGTGCAGCACCCATAAATTGTGGACTATGAAATTAATGGAAGACTGTAATATGGTCTGATGAATCGAGCTTCACACTGTTCCCAACCACTGGGCATTTTTACACGTGGCAAACACTGTCCCAAACTTATGACCAGAACTATCTTTTGCTAACAGTAGAGCATGGTGGTGGCGCAATCATGGTTTGGGCAGCCATATCTTGGTAGTCTGCAGGCCCTATCATCACCTTGAAAGGTAGAGTCACTGCCACCGACTATAAGCAAATTTTGGCCGACCATGTGCACCCATGGTGCAGACATTGTTTCCCAAAGACAGCATCGTTTACCAAGATGATAAAGCTCCGATTCACACAGCTGGTGTTGTCAAATCGTGGTTTGACAAGCATGCAGATGAAGTCTCGCACCTTCCCAGGGCACCGCAGACGCCGGACCTCAGTATCATAGAGCTACTATGGTCAATTTTGGATATAAATATATTGTGACAGTGTGGCGATCTGTCACAATATAAAAAGGATATTTCACCCGGGATTCTCAACAAGGCAGGTTGAGGGGCTCCAGGGTACATGTGTGATGCAGAGGAAAGTGGCTTTTCACTTTCCTCATGTCTTTGTAAAGTCCATTTTGGGACCTGGAGTCTGGAGATTTTAAATTGATTTGGGAGGGATTAAATCTCCAATCCTGGGACCAGGTTTTGGGAATGACCAGGAGACTGATTGGGCAGGTGTGCATGGCTCTCTTCTAGAGCCAGGACCAGGGTTTTGGGCTCCACCCCGGCAGACAGGAGGTCCTTGCCCAGGAGTCAGGAGGGCTCCACCCCAGCAGACAGGAGGTCACTGCCTTGGAGTCAGGTGGGCTTCACCTAGGAGAGGTGGAAGCCAGAGTAGATGTGTCCTAGTGGCTAGCTGTGTGCGAAACAACCATTTTGGAAAGAGTCTGCAGGAGACAGATGTAATTCTGTGTACAAGCCAGGAGGCTGAAGATTTGTTGCATTTGTTTGATGGTGGATACCCCTGCGTGGGAAGCATGTTATTGAACTTTTCCTTTAAATAAAAGTGGGCTAAAATGGCCCTTAAAAAGAAAGGGAATTGCTGTGTGCTTCAAAAAAGCTCTACCACTTGACGCGAGTTCTCCCAATATATCAAACAAACAAGAGATCCCTGTGCTCAAATCCATACAGCTAGTGCATGCATTTATCCATCAGGTGCTAAAGGGGTGTAACCACATTAACTCTAGAAATTCTGAAGGACCCTCTGCACACTGGTATATACCCTTTCAAGCAAACTATGCAATAAATAGGGATATTTGGTTCACACATATTGCAATACATGCTTAAGCTGGCCAACTGCGTCAAAGTAATCCCTCTATGGCCAGTCCTACTCTGCCCTGCCTACGCAAGCGCTACTGTGGACACAATGCTAGCATAGGGGAAAAGACACAATGGGGAGAGCTACAAGGTTCAGGTCTGGCTACTGACCCAACAATACAACAAAGAAGAGATCCCTGTGCTCAAATCCATACAGCTAGTGCATGCATTTATCCATCAGGTGCTAAAGGGGTGTAACCACATTAACTCTAGATATTCTGAAGGACCCTCTGCACACTGGTATATACCCTTTCAAGCAAACTATGCAATAAATAGGGATATTTGGTTCACACATATTGCAACCAAATATCCCAATTTATTGCATAGTTTGCTTGAAAGGGTATATACCAGTGTGCAGAGGGTCCTTCAGAATTTCTAGAGTTAATGTGGTTACACCCCTTTAGCACCTGATGGATAAATGCATGCACTAGCTGTATGGATTTGAGCACAGGGATCTCTTGTTTGTTGTATTGTTGGGTCAGTAGCCAGACCTGAACCTTGTAGCTCTCCCCATTTTGTCTTTTCCCCTATGCTAGCATTGTGTCCACAGTAGCGCTTGCGTAGGCAGGGCAGAGTAGGACTGGCCATAGAGGGATTACTTTGACGCAGTTGGCCAGCTTAAGCATGTATTGCAATATGTGTCAACCAAATATCCCTATTTATTGCATAGTTTGCTTGAAAGGGTATATACCAGTGTGCAGAAGGTCCTTCAGAATTTCTCCCAATATATTACACATATATGGCTAATACAGTATGTGTAAGATATCCCAGCTAAATGTATAAGTATATGGGAGATATTACAGCTAAATGCTTGTGTATTTAAAATGCCAAAGGATCATCTCTCCCTCTCCCTGTTCTTGTCTCTCTCTCTCCACAGTAACACAACAATTCCTAATGTCATGATCTTTATTTTCATGTATAAATGCATGCTAAACACATATCCATTGTGTGCATTTATTTATGATTTGTATACTGAAGACAGGAAAAGTTAATGCCATGGAAACTGGAAGCGTTGCTTGAGGTGACAATCAGCAACCAATAAAGCTCAGTCTGGCTAATGCTCTCCTTTTTTTTCTATGTTTCTATGAATGTTTCAAAATCAAAAATATGTGATAAGATAACCAGAAGCACAATTTAATTTCTGCTAAACTTTATTTAAATAAATGAGCAATACTGTGCACATGCAAGGAATCTCAATGGCAGTTCCCATCTCTAATGAGATATCTTTGTTCAGTGATTTTCAAGATAGTTCCATCTCCATCTTTTTTCATATTCATGCTGTTGTTCCCAGAGAAGCCACGATGGTAATTAAACATCATTCCTTCACTTCAGTGATCTCAGTAGTAAAATCTGAAGTCTGAAAGTCTACTACAAGCATGGAGAATTCACAAGGATTTGTTGGGTGCCTGCAAAGAAAAATACAAAAATATAATTTTACAGATTTGGGCAATAACATCAACTACTACTAACCCATAAGTAATCATACTTTCCAGAAAAATATATGGAAATAACACATTTTTTTGTATATTAATGGGTGCATAAAAGTTTGTATTACTGTTATTTTTTTCTTTTATATCAGGCTTTCTGTAAGTGAGCAGCAGCAGGAGTATGTGTTCCAGGATCACAAGATTATTGATAATGGATTGGAGTACTACAGCTATGCCCGGATGAAAAATGGGTATCAAGGTTTAATTATCAGATTTTACTGGTGTAGTTTAAAGGATAAGATGACACTTTCTGAGTCAACAGTGACCACTAATGGTTAGGGTATGAAACATGTCACTTAAAGGGGGTTTCAGGCACCTTCATCAGATTAGCAGATCAATGCACCTTTATTTTATTGTGAAATCCCAGAGACCTCTATTTAATAGCACAACTCAGTGTAATGTATTTCCATGTTGTAGGTGGGTCGGTGCTCCCACACCATAGAAATTCACAATGCTGATTCAGGTGGGATGGCATCCAATACCATCCCTAGTATTCGAACGAGAAATCCACCTCTGCCCAGACCTGCTCTGCCTCCTGCCTTTTGCCATGCTGCCACTGCTGTGCTACTTGTATGGTATGACACGGATGTGAAAGGGCTCTGAGGACTCTGGGTGGTGGGGCTTTGAGAACAATGATGTGAAGTGGGCTCTGAGGACTTTGGGACGGTGGAGCTCTGAGGACACTGATGTGAGGGGGGGCTCTGAGGACACAAATATGAAGTGGATTAGGATTGCACCGATACTGGTATTGGTATGGGTGCCAATACTAGGCATTTGCAGGAATATTGGTACTCGTGTAAATGCACCGATACTAGAAACCGATACCCTCAGGTTCGGCTCTTTCAGCTGTCAGTGGGATTGCCCACTGACAGATGAAATGTAAACAAAAGAATGCAGGCAATCATTGGTTGTTAAGGACTGGGCCGCCATGTCCTTAAGAACTGATGACTCAAACGCCCTAGCTACTCCCACCTGTCATCCTACACTGTGAATCTGGCCGGCCCGATGACTCCCCATATCATTAGCCCTTCCCAATATGTGGGTGGCCCCGTCCATCGACGCACTCACACACAGCTGTAGGGCCCCCCTCTGTAGGCCCTGCCTCCAGAACGGGTCTGCTCAGTCGGTGAGGCTCTAGTGTGGACTGCAGGATGTCTGATCGGAGGGAGGGTGCCAAGCAGAAGTGCCAGCTGGTGGTGATGGGAGGAGGTGGGGTTGGGAAGTCTGTTCTCGCCATGCAATTCATCCAGGTGAGACTGACATGGGGCTGTGCTGGAATGTGTGAGGAGGGGACCTGGAGGCCACACATGTTATGGTTTAGGCAGCTTATGGGCTCCCTAGGGGCCACACGGTTCTGCTCTTCTTCATTGTGCAGGGGGACCATTTTCTGTGACTCCCTCGATAGTATGCTGGAGAACCAGGGATCATACTGTGCTGCACTTATATTCTATGTTTTGGGCCCCTGCTTCTTTCCTAAATTGTATTCTGATGCACCCAGGGGCCACATTCTGCTGTTCTACTGTATTGTGTTTTGAGTCCCAACACTGTGCTGTTCTGTCATTATCCCACTCTCCTATCACTACCATCTATCCTACTCCTATTTTAGCCACTGTTTTCCTTCCTATGCTACCTCACTGTACAGCTTAAAGGTCACCTTATGCCACTTAGCAACTTTCCCCCTCTCCCTAGCAGTTACATTAGCTTCCAACCCTGTCTACCTATCCCATCCCTCAACCACTCATTCCAACCATCCTACCCCAAGACCCCCACCCTTGCCCCTCTGTCCTAACCCCCACCCCCTCCCAACCATAGCCTGATTTCCACACCCCTTACCCACAGCTCCTTTTCCACCTTACCTTTTTAAGGCAAGAGGTATCAGCGAGTACTTATAAAAATATTGGTACTTGGTGTTTAAAAAATAGCATCTGTGCATCCCTAAAGGGGGTTCTAATGTGTGGGGGCTCTGGGGATTTTAACATGGGGGGGGGGTGTAGACACTAATGTGAGGAGAATTCTAATGGGGGGGGGGTCTGAAGATACTGATGTGAAGGGGTTCTCCACTATTGCAGGGAACCCTCTGACAGGACTGCAACATAAAAGTACTCACATACAGTACATGGGCCATAGTAAATGTTTTTTACAGTATGGCCAGATTTAGTTGTTGTTCATATGGTGGCTCTAGCGCAGGTTAAAACCATGTAGAGGGCTACAGGAAGATGGCATCATGCCATGTACAAGACTCATGCCAGCTCGGCTTCAGAAATAGGCATAAAACTACATTATGCTCCTACAAACATACTTGGAATGGAGTGTGCTAACTTCTCAATATTACTCAATATTACTCTCCCACCAAGCGTTTACCTGTTATAAATCTGCCTTCTTAACATACACTTCCTCCCTTCACGCTGCTAAACAAGTCTACTTTGTCACTCTCATTAATACCTTCTCTTCCAGTCCTCGTTGGCTCTTCTTTACTTTTAACTCCCTACTTTCTCCGCCTCCACCGTCACCCAGTGCCTCACTCACTGCCTATGAGATTGCAAACCACTTCAAAAACAAGATTGACGCAATTCATAGGGACATCGACACCCACTCCACTTAGCAGTCCTCATACAACACCTCCCTCAACACTTTCCTCCTTTTGACCTCGCTACCACTGAAGAGGTCCTTAAGGTCTTCTCAGAAGCCCGCCTCACCACCTGCCCCCTGTCCCCTCACAACTCCTTCGGTCACCCTCCTCTTCCATCCTATGCTCCCTCACATCTTCAATCTTTCCCTCTCTACAGGTGCCTTCCCCTCCCCTCTAAAGCATGCGCACATCTCTCCCATACTTAAAAAACCCTCCCTAGACCCCACCCACCTGAACAACCAAAGACCCATCTCCCTGCTGCCATTTACCTCTAAACTCCTAGAATGCTTAGTCTACAATCGTCTGAGCTCCCACCTCACTAACAACAACCTTCTCGACCCTTTACAGTCTGGCTTTCGCCCTCTACACTCCACTGAAACTGCCCTACTAAAACTCCCTAATGATCTACTAACTGCTAAAACCAACGGCCACTATTCAATACTCCTACTACTTGACCTCTCAGCGGCTTTTGACACGGATGACCATCCCCTCCCCCTCAATAAATTACACTCTCTTGGCCTTAGAGACTCTGCTCTCTCCTGGTTCTCCTCCTATCTATCGCAGCGCTCCTTCAGTGTTACCTACAATGCTGCCACCTCCTCCTCACTCCCTGTCTCTGTAGGGGTCCCTCAAAGTTCTGTCCCTAGACCTCTTCTTTTCTCCATCTACACCTCCTCTCTTGGACACTTGATAAACTCCCATGGCTTCAATTACCATCTCTATGCTGATGACATGCAAATCTGTCTACCCCTCACCTCACCCCTTCAGTCTCCATCCGCATCACTAGCCTACTACAGTTGCAAGAAAAAGTATGTGAACCCCTTGGGATTACGTGGAGTTTTGCATGAATTGGGCATAAAATGTGCTCTGAACGTCATCTAAGTCACAACAATAGAAGAACACAGTCTGCTGAACATAATACTACACAAACATTAGATGTTGCCATGGTTTAATTGCACATAACATGTAAACATTCACAGTGCAGGGAGGAAAAAGTATGTGAGGCCCTAGCTTAATGACTTCTCCCAGAGCTAATTGGAGCCAGGAGTGAGCCAACCTTGACTCCAATCAGTGTGATAATATTGGATATGTTGCTGACAGCTGTTCTGCCCTTAAAAAACACACACCTGTTTTGGGTTTACTGGTTTCAAGAAGCACTGTCTGATGTGAACCATGCCTCGCAGAAAAGAGCTCTCAGAAGACCTACGATCAAGAATTGTTGACTTGCATGAAGCTGGAAAGGGTTACAAAAGTATCTCCAAAAGCCTTGATGTTCATGTGTCCACGGTAAGACAGACTGTCTACAAATGGAGAAAGTTTAGCACTGTTGCTACTCTCCCTAGGCGTGGTCGTCCTGTAAAAATGACTGCAAGAGCACAGCGCAGAATGCTGCATGAGGTAAAGAAGAATTCCAGAGTGTCAGCTAAAGACCTAGAGAAATCTCTGGCACATGCTAACATTTTTGTTGACACATCTACAATAAGGAAAACATTAAACAAGAATGGAGTACATGGGAGGACACCACGGAGGAAGCCACTGCTGTCCAAAAAGAATATTGCAGCACGTTTGAAGTTTGCAAAAGAGCACCTGCATGTTCCACAGCACTACTGGCAAAATATACTGTGGACAGATAAAACCAAGATTGAGTTGTTTGGGAAGAACACACAACTCTATGTGTGGAGAAAAAAAAGCACAGCACACCAACATCAAAACCTCATCCCCACTGTAAAACATGGCGGAGGGAGCATCATGGTTTGGGGCTGCTTTGCTGCCTCAGGGCCTGGACGGATTGTTGTCATTGATGGGAAAATGAATTCCAGAGTTTATCAAGACATTTTGCAGGAAAACGTATGACCATCTGTCCGCCAACTGAAGCTCCGCAGAGGATAGGTGATGCAACAGGACAATGACCCAAAGCATACAAGTAATTCAACAAAACAATGGCTGCAACAGCACAGAATACGCCTTCTGGAGTGGCCCAGTCAGAGTCCTGACCTCAACCCGATTGAAATGCTGTGGCATGACCTTAAGAGAGCAATTCACACCAGACATCCCAAGAATATTGCTACACTAAAACAGTTTTGTGAAGAGGAGTGGTCCAAAATTACTCCAGATCGTTGTGCAGGTCTGATCTGCAACTACAGGAAACGTTTGGTTGAGGTTATTGCTGCCAAAGGAGGGTCAACCAGTTATTAAGTCCAAAGGTTCACATACTTTTTCCTCCCTGCACTGTGAATGTTTACATGTTATGGGCAATTAAACCATGGCAACATCTAATGTTTGTGTAGTATTATGTTCAGCAGACTGTGTTCTTCTATTGTTGTGACTTAGATGACGTTCAGAGCACATTTTATGCCCAATTCATGCAAAACTCCACGTAATCCCAAGGGGTTCACATACTTTTTCTTGCAACTGTAAGTGACATATTGGCTTGGATATCCACTTCCTCAAACTCAACCTTTCCAAAACTGAGCTCCTAGTATTCCCCCCTGCCTGTGCCACCCCCACTGACTTCACCATAAATATCAATAACACCATCCTCAGTCCATCCCCCCCATTCCAGGGTACTAGGTGTAATCCTAGACTCCCATCTGTCCTTCCAGCCCCAGATCCAATCGCTGACACAATCATGTAGACTTCACCTCTGCAACATCTCCAAGATATGACCATTCCTAACCCCCGAAAACCACTAAGCAACTTACTCCCTTGTCATGTCACGCCTCTACTATTGTAACTCCCTGCTCATTGGCCTACCTCATCGCAGGCTATCCCCCCTCCAGTCTATCATGAATGCTGCTGCCAGACTCATCCATCTCACTAACCGTTCTGTATCTGCCACCCCTCTCTGCCAATCCCTCCACTGGCTCCCAGTTGCCCAACGGATAAAATTCAAAACACTAACAGTGACATATAAAGCCATCCACAACACTGCCCGAATTTACATAACTGATCTTATCTCTAAATATCACCCAAACTTTACACTCCGCTCCTCACAAGACCTCCTACTCTCTAGCTCCCTTATCCCCTCCTCCCATGCTCGTCTCCAAGACTTCTCCACTGCGTCACCCATCCTCTGGAACTCCCTACCCCAATCTATCAGACTATCACTTACTCTACTTACCTTTAGGCGATCACTGAAAACCTATCTCTTCAGGGAAGCCTATCCTGCCCTCTGCTAATACTGGAATCCTCTACTCTTCCAACCACTCCATCCCCCACAGTTATTACCTATTGTACCACTCACCCCTCCCTCCTAGATTGTAAGCTCCAAGGAGAAGGGCCCTCAAATCCCTCTTGTATTGAACTGTATTGTTACTGTATTGTCTCCCACTATAATGTAAAGCGCTGAGCAAACTGTTGGCGCTATATAAATCCTGTATAATAATAATTACTGTTGTCTATATACTGCTGTATGCGATGTTCAATAATTATAACTATCAAACTACATCACTATCATCCCAATGTTTTGCTGTGGCACACTATATGTACCTTTAATAAACCCTTTATGTTCCGTGTTGTGGCATTCACTGATTGGGTCCTAGGGATTGTTTTGGAGGAGTCATAGGGCTGGCAAAGGAAAGTAGATCTATTTATTTCAAGAACATTTTGCCTAAGGAGTGCTGCAGGCACAATCACAGGCTGATTTCAACAAAATGTATTTGAAATTAGAAAATCAACTTTGCTGAATTAACCCCACTCTTCTCTAATATTGGCACTTATACTTAAACATTGTATTTATTACTCAAGAAACAGACAAACTTTACTAGTAAAATCTAAACTGATACATTTTAGGCACCAGCTTTCCTAAATCACTGCAACCCTACCTTACATTTTTCATAATGGTGGAAAACATCACATTACTAAACCATGCCCATTTCTGTGTTTGAAATTCGTGACGGTCCTCCAAAGACTGGGACAATTTGAAGGATGTATTTCTTCTCATTGTAATATAATGAAAAATGACCAGACTGAAGCTTCTGTGTTTGTTTCTTGCGACCTTGGAACACGTCATCATTTTGCCATGTGCGTTAGCTTCTATAAATAGATGGTAATGGATTCAATGTACCTGCATTGTTCTAGATTGCTGAGGGCACAGTGCCCAGCTAGGCACCATCTGAAACAAATGGAACGTAAACCCTTAGCAAGTCGATCCCAGAGACACGAATAATTATGCTGGTTAGCCCGGATTTAATACTGATAGAGAGACAGGATTTGCTTCTACTCTGAGCAGAATCTGCTTGTCCAGCAAGTATATTTATTGAGCATGTGTCTAAGACAAGGTGACTGCAGTGCAATATTTATTCAGCTCAGGTCATTTAGATAAACTCGATTACTGCTTACACTGCAAGTATAATATTTATGATTACCTTAAATAAAAACAGTATACAGGATAACTTCAGTCAAAAATGATTTATGTTTTTAAAAAGCGGAGTCGTTCTTTAATAAATTGCCCCACCCCAGAGGGCAGTTTGCCAGGTAAAATGCTCACCTCCCTCCCCATTCCAGCGATATTTCCTGTGTAGCCCTGACCAGCGTAGAACAACATGGACGTTAATTTCTTACTGTGCATGTGCTTTACAGCCCCATTCATTCCTGTGAATGAACCATACTTATGGCAACCTTTAGCCGACCAGTGGAGTACAGCTCACTCATAGGAATGAATAGAGCAGCAGCATGCATGTGCAGTAAGATGTTGATCTAACAGATACATTTTCACTGTAAAGGCTGGGCATTGAACAGGGCCATACAGTGAAGATTGTTGGAGCAGTGAGGAACTATTTTACCAGGCAGGCTGCACTTGGGGTGGGGAGAATTAATAAAAGGACAACTGTGCTAAAGGTATAGTTGTCCTTTAAAACATTCGCTGATCTTGAAAGGTAATTCCACTTTTGTGGGGAAAAAAAATTAAAGAGTATACAATTGTGACAAGTCATATTGTAATATAACATTATTAAAAATTACCTTTCCTATCTGCAGCACTGTAATTTTCTGAAAATGCAATATGGCAACCTGGAGGCATTCTGTACACAGATGGTGTACAGAACACCACCAGAAATGTAATTTCCTGCTTGTGTGATTGGCTTACTGATTTTCCCAGAAGTCTTCTCTAAGATACAAGTCAGATTTTGGGCATCCTTATATCGTCTGCAACATAAATGTCCGTTTTGGTAAGATTCTCCCAAAGGGTTAATCATGTCTGAAGGGATGCAGACTTTCCTGATTAGAAGGAAGCAAGTGCACCAGCTGACTGATCATTATAAAACCACTCCCATTCACATACACTTTGCATATGGACACAGACCAACACACAGCTATGTTTTCAAAGTAACAAAAAGGTGGGAATCTGCAACAAAGTTTGATAAAAATTTCTGCAATGTACATAGATCACCCAGAGGGGAATGTTTTTTTCCCTCAGCAAAAGTGAAGTTACTCTTTAACCACTTGAGCTCTGGAAGGTTTTACCCCCTTCATTACCAGGCCTTTGTTTTGCTATTTAGCACTTTAACTGATAATTGTGTGGTCATGCAATGCTGTACCCAAATGAAATTTATATTTTTTCACACAAATAGAGCTTTCTTTTGGTGGTATTTGATCACCACTGGGTTTTTTTTTATTTTTTATGATATAAACAAAAAAAGACAGAACATTTTGAAAGAAAAAACATAATTTTTACTTTCTGATATAAAACTCTCACCTTGAAAAAACCCATTCAGTTTTAAATGAAAGGCAACAAATTTGTGTATACACATAAAAAACATAACCCCCCCCCTTTTTTTTTTATATAAGTGATTGCATTCCCTCTTCTTAGCTGCATGAGGATCTTAGAGAGCTGGAGGAAGAGAACCAGAAGGGCACTAATCTTCCCAGTGAATGGCAGTTGTGAGTTGGGGATAGGTAGCAGGTACACGGCTCCCTGGGGTGAGTGCACTTGCAGGCACAGATACCATTCCAGTGGAGTGGTTGGAAACAGTGATGTGTTTATTTGTGTTTGTTTACAAGTCTATTTACAAGTACTTTACAGTGATGTAAACAGAGTTCCAAAACAAAATCCTAGCTGTATCCCAGCACTAACTACACAAACAAAAATCTTGACTATCAGTCTGTCCAAGCCTAATGCTTGTCAGCCTCCAAATAGACAGCTTGACACCAATCTTCCAAGTCTTACAGATACAACCTGTCTGTTCCCCAGGCTCTTGAGCAATGAGTGAGCGTTCCAGGTGAGTCTAAACTGCCCAAGGGGAGAGGAGAAAAACCTGAACTGGACAGAGGATCAGAGGTCTCTAAAAGTGTACAATAGGAAACCCTGAACAGGACTTTTCCAGGTTCCCTTTGAGCACTCTGCTACACTGTGCATTGGAGGAAAAAAAAACAATAGGCTGCAATGCTGATCTGTGTATTCTGATTGCAGGGAAGTCTCCCTGCTGTCAAAATACAAAAACAGATGAGGATGAGGATTTCCCCCATCCACCTCAAATGTGCAGATGAGGTAATCCAGTCCTTTTTTTTTTTTTCTTTTCAGTCCACTGGCTCATGTATGGACAGCCTTACTGAATATGCAGCTTCTTCATCTTTAAACCCTTCCTATGTTCCCGTTTAAGCTGATGCCATGACTGCTGCCCCAGCTCTCCTATTTCAGGGTGGCTTATTTAGCTCGCAGCATCCTATGGAGCCAAACCTGTACTCTGTCTCCCTAGTTTGTGTGCATCAATAGAAACATCCAGCCCCATACCCTAAGATGGCAAGGCACTCACCTTCTCCACCATTCCTTTCTCAAGCTAATAGACTGGCTGGAGACTGCACTGTCCACTGTTAACTCTTTCCTGTGAGGATCAGAAGTTCGGGGAAGCAGCACTGATTGAGCAGGATCCAGCAGCATTAAAAGTTGTAAACTGCAAGTACTAGGGTAAAACGTTTTAACAATTATTTTATTGGGGAATGTTTATTTTTTTGTGCTCAATATGTTAGCCTGAATACTGAGGTTTTAATACCACTTTAAACAGGAGTATACATACATTTCCTGTCCTAGTCTCTGGCTTGGGCCAGAGTTATACTGTATGTCTGGATTCCGTGTTACAGTGACCATGCTTAGTGCTGTTGTTTTCCTAGCTGCTTAGGGCAATGTACAGAAAAGTGTATTCTGAAACTAGCATATGGGAAATCTATACTAATAGCTGTGTTCTAAATGACTGTCTTGTGTTTGCCTGTGTAAATAGATTTGAATTAGAAATGGACACATCCGTAGGACTAATAGAAGGTCCAAAATTATTGATTTTGCAATTATTTAAAACTCACAGAAATGACATTATAAAAACATATTTACATAATGTAGAGGTAACATTTCAGATCTGATGGACTCTTTCTAAAAAACAACGCTTCTCTGTGTAATTGTGAAACCATTGATAAAGCTCTTGCATGCCTCTAAAGATTCAGGTTCTTCTTTTTCATTATACGTGTCAAGCACCCAATCATTGAGTTCAATGTGACAGACAAATACAAAGCATTAAACAACTACCATAAAAACAATGGTGCACAGTCACATAAATATTGGTAAACAGCAGTATCCTAACACAAAGTTGCTACAGGTGGTTAACAAATACCAAACAATAACCTGATAAGTAAAAGGTAAATAACAACTTATATAAAATGCTAAATTACAAAAATTACTTGTTGATATATGAATACAAAAAATCAAAAGAAAAGTAGCACAAACAGCCCCATGGAGGCCCAAAATGCTAAATATTGTGCAACAAATTGTACATATTAATGATATACATTTGTATATTACAGATTTATTGTTTTATAATTTTGAGATTTATTTTCACAGTGTAAGATTTTTAGCTGTATCTACTGCATTTTGCCTATGTTGTTAGGCAGCTCATGAGATGTTCACTTTAAAGCATCCTGTTCACCCCGATATTGAAAATGCTACAGTTGAATTAATATTTGCCTATACATTTATAATCGATGTACATGGAAAATATAACACCCACCATCTTTTTTAAAAATCAACTTAAATTTCTGCCACTACCTTTTTTCCTGAGGCACTGGTGACCTAGCCAGTGCCTCCCAGTTGCCTCCTGGGAATGCTACCTCACTAGCTGCTTTCCAAGCTGCTCTTGCTATTGAGCAAGTATATTTCTTTCTTTTCAAATAAACCGCACCAAATTTTATAAGGTAGCTGTACAAGATCTTGGACACACATCATCTGTGCACTGACCCAAGAAAAAAGGCAGAAGAAGCTGGTCATCAATGAATTAAAAAATAAAGTCTAATACACCATAAAGTTAAAAGACAAGAAACTTTATGCTCCTATATTGCCAAAAGACAATTGAATTATGCTGAAACTAAATAACATATATGTTTTGGGGGAGGGGGTTGCTTTAGGATATGAAAGAAGAATTGTCTAAAAAGTAACAACATAGCAGCAAAATACAGAAACATAGAAAAGAAACAAAATGCAAGATATCGTGAATTCAACAAAATAACAAACACTTTATAGCCAGCTGAGTAAAAAACAGAAACTAACTAATATTACACTAAATCATGTAAATGCAATATGTATAAATAACACATTGCAGAACATTGGCAAAGGATTGGAAAAAATGAAGAATATGAACAAATGAACGGAGAACAATGCATAGCATTAAACCATTACTAATTAAACTCAACTATGTACTCGCAAATTGTAATTAGATAGCATGAAATAATTAGAAAACAGAATCCAAAAATAGTAGTGGTAATATCTCATACCAGCAACAACTTAATTGAGTGCACTCATCCAGATTCAAAATCCAGATGTTATCATTGCATCACAAAACACATCGGTGAAAGCATGCAGGCACCACAGTAGTCCAAAGCTGCACCAGTCCTTGCATCTTGAGGTAGATACAATGCTGAATAATGGGAACAAAGATAGAAATGTGCAAGTTAAAGGTTTACCAATTAAACAAGGAGCAACTGTATTGCATTAAAGTGTTTGTAAAGCTTCAGCTTTTTTTTTTATTAAAAAAAACAAACATGTCAAACTTACTTGCTCTGCGCAGTGGTTTTGCACAGAGCAGCCCTGATCCTCCTTCTTTCACCCCCCCCCCCCGCGCTCCTGACTCATCCTCCTCAGCCAGTGCTGAAGCTTCTTCCTATGGAACACACGTGCAAACTTGCTCCCGAGCCCCGCTGCCTGCGTCCGTAGACACAGAACCCGATGCATGGCCCCACCCCCAGACTCCCTCGTCATAGAGTTTGATTGACAACTGCAGAAGACAATGGCTCATGCTGCTATGGGAGGAGAGACAGGTGGGAGAGCCGCTGCTCTTACACAGAGCGCTGGAACTCGATGAGGCTCAGGTAAGTATAGGGGGGGCTGGGGGAAAGCCCAGGCACAGGTTTTTTACCTTAATGCATTAAGGTGAAGAACCTTAGTGTTACTAAACCCAGAACAGTAAAATCAGTCTATATATGCAGTAAAGCATGCTTGTTATACTCAATGTGAAACCTAAGGGGTTAATCCTCTGCATTGTGTAAAAAGGTGAAATGTGTGACACAGCAGTGGCTACTTACAGAGCATAGTGAACATGTATGACTTAATTCCAGGAAGTAAATGTGTGGGGATCTTCAAAAAGTAAGTTTTCAAACTTGAAGACTGTTCAGATTAATAGGAGCAGGCAAAATACATGTGCAAATGAATATATGATTTTACATTTTGAACATAGATGCACTTTAAACCTTTAGTTTGTACCAAGCTAACCACTTACGTAATGCCCAGTGTGTAGTAACACATGGGGTCCCCAATTCTCATCCTTCCTAAAGCAGTAATAAACCCAAAAGCAAACATTCAGTACAGTACAGCTTACCAATTCCTACGTGTGATGATTGTATTAGTTTCCTTTTTTAGGCTTTCTTTTTTCTATTTTCGTCTGGTGAACAAGCCAGCAAGTCTGATGATTTTCAAAAACACAAGCTCCCTAGAAGAATTTATCAGCTTACATAGATGAGACAAACTGCTTAACACTGGCAGGGGTGATTAGAATGATCAGCTTTTATTTATTCATGCAAAACATTTATCCCAAAAGGAAAAAAAAAACGGTTTTCTGTCACTGATTAACTGATTGTAAAGCATGAGCTGGAGATTGGCTTCCATTTGTTAGTGTATCTACATTTGCAAATACATTTAACTCTCTCCCTCTCCAGACTGACAATGATGCTGTCTGCTGTGCCTCCACTCATTCCTCCAGACTGGTGTCTCACTCATACCAGAGGTGTCTTACTGGGCAGATCACCAGGTGAAAAAGGAGAGGAAAAAAGCCAAAGAAAAGAAAACAGATGTAATAACCACACCTTATGATTGGTAAGCTGCAATATAATACATTTTTGGTTTTGGGTTTAATTCCACCTTAATCACAATGACCGTCCCCACACAGCGTGGTCAAATAGAGTCTACCTACAAGACACAGTGGGGTTTATTTACTAAAGATGGTTCACTCAGAATCTTGTGCGCATCTGCATAGAAACCAATCAGCTTCCAGGTTTTATTGCTAAAGCTTAATTGAAGAAGCTGAGGTTAGAAGCTGATTGGCTGCCATGCACTGGTGCACAAGATTCTGAGTGAACCAGCTTTAGTAAATAAACCCCAGTAACCCCTGGTTCACATATATGCAGCCGTGCGGGCCACGTTTTGCGCCGGCACGAGAGCCCATTCATTTGAATGGACTCCCGTGCCCCGTGGGAAGAAGTCCCTGCACTTCTTTGGAAAACGCAGCCTGCACGGGAACCTTGGTTTTCAGTACGGCTGCGTTTTCAAGTGCGGGCGGCGTGCCATTAGAACTAATGGCACCGGCCCACGGGTCCACATTCCTCTGTGTGGGTGGTGCAGCTGCACAGATTTTCGTGCGGATCCGCAGCGGCACCACCCGCACATATGTGAACCTAGCCTTAAACAACAAATGCATTTAAATATCTCATTTGGCAAACAGGTGAAGCTTTTGGTCCTCACAAAACTAATCAGCAAGTTCTAAACATTAAACTGGAATACTGTTGTAGGAGCTGTGCAGACAAATCGTTCTTGCAAGAGGTTTAGCGCCCATCGGTAGCCACGACTTCTTGCTAAACTGATGTCTGAATAATGGAAATAGTGATGGTGAGAGTTAAAACTGATATTTCCTGCTGTTCTTTATGACATTTTTTTAAACTGCTCAGCATGTTTCTACTCTAAACAACACTTCTAGAAATTCAAATATTATAAATGTTATTGGGCAGGATTACAAAACATTGCACGCAATTCATAACATTAAATACTCATTCCTTTGCCCTGTTTTGCTGAAGTTCTCAGGCATAAAATGACAGAAGTAGTATTTGATGTAAAACAATACTAACACAATTTTAAACACAGGGCATATTTATAGTTTGTTAATCGTTTGCCGTACATTCATCTTTCGGGCTGATAACCATATTTATCATGAAGACTCTTGTTGGCAGGGTAGGGCCATATTTGCAGTGCATCTGGATCCCAAATTCTTTAACAGGAAATCCAGGTCTCAGTTATGATTGCTATATTTATAATGCTGGAAATGTAACAGCTGTTGAACCTGATTCTCTTTATGACAAGGAGGAGAATCATTAAAAGAGAAGATTGGGTTGCAAAAAACATACAGTCATGGCCGAAATTGTTGGCACCCTTGATATTTCTCCAGGAAATCATGTATTTCTCACGAAACGTATTGCATTAACACATGTTTTGCTATACACATGTTTATTCCCTTTGTGTGTATTGGGACAAAACAAAAAAAGGGAGGAAAGAAAGCAAATTCGACATAATGTCACACAAACCTCCAAAAATGGGCTGGACAAAAGTATTGGCACCCTTTCACAACTGCGGATAAATAAGAATGTTACAAGCATGTGATGCTCCTGTAAACTCACCTGGGGCAAGTAACAGGTGTGGGCAATATAGAAATCACACCTGAAAGCAGATAAAAAGGAGAGACGTTCACTTAACCTTTGCATTGTGTGTCTGTCTGTGCCACACTAAGCATGGACAACAGAAAGAGGAGACGAGAACTGTCTGAGGACCTGAGAACCAAAATTGTGGCAAAATATCAACAATCTCAAGGTTACAAGTCCATCTCCAGAGAACTAGATTTGCCTTTGTCCACAGTGCGCAACATTATCAAGAAGTTTGCAACCCATGGCACTGTAGCTAATCTCCCTGGTCGTGGACGGATGAGGAAAATTGATGAAAGATTGCAACGCAGAATAGTCCGGATGGTGGATAAGCAGCCCCAAACATGTTCCAAAGACATTCAAGCTGTCCTGCAGGCTCAGGGAGCATCAGTGTCAGCGCGAACTATCCGTCGACATTTAAATGAAATGAAACGCTATGGCAGGAGACCCAGGAGGACCCCACTGCTGACACAGAGACATAAAAAAGCAAGACTACAGTTTGCCAAAATGTACTTGAGTAAGCCAAAAGCCTTCTGGGAAAACGTCTTGTGGACAGATGAGACCAAGATAGAGCTTTTCGGTAAAGCACATCATTCTACTGTTTACCGAAAACGGAATGAGGCCTACAAAGAACAAAACACAGTACCTACGGTAAAATATGGTGGAGGTTCAATGATGTTTTGGGGTTGTTTTGCTGCCTCTGGCACTGGGTGCCTTGACTGTGTGCAAGGCATCATGAAATCTGAGGATTACCAAAGGATTTTGGGTCGCACTGTAGGGCCCAGTGTCAGAAAGCTGGGTTTGCGTCCAAGATCCTGGGTCTTCCAGCAGGACAATGACCCCAAACATACGTCAAAAAGCACTCAGAAATGGATGGCAAAGAAGCGCTGGAGAGTTCTGAAGTGGCCAGCAATGAGCCCAGATCTAAATCCCATTGAACACCTGTGGAGAGATCTTAAAATTGCTGTTGGGAAAAGGTGTCCTTCCAATAAGAGAGACCTGGAGCTGTTTGCAAAGGAAGAGTGGTCCAAAATTCCGGGTGAGAGGTGTCAGAAGCTTATTGATGGTTATAGGAAGCGACTGATTTCAGTTATGTTTTCCAAAGGGTGTGCAACCAAATATTAAGTTAAGGGTGCCAATACTTTTGTCCAGCCCATTTTTGGGGTTTTGTGTGACATTATGTCATATTTGCTTTTCTGCCTCTGTTTTATATTTGTTCCAATACATACAAAGGGAATAAACATGTGTATAGCAAAACATGTGTTAATGCAATACCTTTTTTGTGTGAAATACTTGATTTTCAGGAAAAATATCAAGGGTGCCAACAATTTCGGCCATGACTGTATATACTCACATACTGTATATACTATGCTGCAGCTGTCCCACATTGGCTTTAAGACTGAGAATTAGCGATTACATGATCACTGATCTCTCAGTTCTCTGTCTGCTCGGAACAGAGAGCGGTGACTGTCAGTGACCACTCTCCGCCCCTCCATCACTCACTGGAGCATCGGGCAGGGGGAGGAGGCGGGTGCAGCTGGCTCTAGCTCTCAACCATGTGCTGAGAGGGAGAGCCATTTGTCAATCAGGTGATTCAGTGGATCCCAACAAAATTGTCAGGATCTTTCCAGATCCTGGAGCAGCTCTCCTGCTTCAGCTGACAGCAAGTTCTCGGTCACAGAAGAGCAAATTAAGTGCACTCATGTGACCCACAATATGGCCAAAAAAAACTTTTTTTTTTCCTTTTTGAATAGCGTAAAGGAGGGTTATAACCCCACTCCATTTTTATTTTGCCACCTGTGTCTCATTGTGGAGATTTCCCTTCACTTCTTGCTCCCAAGGCAAAACAGGAAATGAGAAGAATTACAAAATGAGGGAATCCCAGTGTGTCAGCAGAACTAGTGTCTTCATTGGAAAATTTGCCCTCTATTACTGTTTTGGTGTCAACTTTAAATTTAGGATTTTCTTTTACCTTCATGTTCGATGGTAATGGCAAACAGAACAAATAGAGAGGCTGAATCTCCCTAATGAGGGCAGACAATAAAAACTGACAGGCACTCTACTCCCTCTCTACTCTATCCAAAACTGAAAGAAATGTTGCTTTTAGTTACACTTTAATGTTGCCATTTATTTAGATTTCACATTTCAAACATTTGATGTATTGAAAATGAGGATATAAAGCTCAGCTGCAATGCTCACTTCCTTTTTAATGCTGCCTTCCACATTCACTTCTTTTCTGACTCCAGATGTCCTCTGTTTTACAGATTGAATGACATCCAGGGGAGTCAATGCAGCACCCTGCACTCACATACGAACATGAAAAGAGTGGCTCTGATGCCACCCTGAAGACATCTGAAAAAAAGTATATTTTTAAAAAGGCATAAAATAAAGCAGATGGGCCTCTAGGGGGTAGGAAAGAACACTCAGGATGAAAAATGGGAGCCTGGAGTTAGGCTTTAAAGCTGGCCATATAGTGAGCAAAATTCAGCCAGTTCTATCAGTGTGTGGCTGCCCCCATTCTAAGGAAGTCAACAAACACTTTTCTGGACCAGTGGCTGCAGGCGCTGATCAAGGTATTCTGATAGCATCAGAAGCCACTATCAGAACACAATGCGCCAACAGGGAGGATTCCTCTTTTGTGGACGGAGCTATCTGCCCACTGGCTGAATGAAAAAAATTAACTGTGTATAGCCAATCTACCCCTGAAAAGCATGTATTCTTTCTCTGGCATTCACTTATTATATTAGCAACAGATGAAAAAATATTTCTTCACTGTAGATGTAGTGTTAATTGCTAAAAACAGCATACCTCCTGCCTCCTGAGGGTTTATTTACTAGGTGGAGAAATCTGTCAGCACAGGTTAGGCCAACCCGCTAAGAGACAGTCAGGCTTAGATATGGACGAAGTGAAAACTGCTGATAATTTTTTCAGCAGCCACCACATAGACTTAACCCATGTGAACCAGGCTCAACACAGCCTTGACAAATGACCTCCAACTCTTTCGATGGAGGACATAAAAATGCGTTTTCCTACTGTTTGTCCCACCTACATCCTGAGACATGAACAGCTGTCCTGGAGTTCACAGTCCTGTAACTGCCTAATCTACTTCCTTTCTGTATGCCTTCAGCTGACCAATTAATGCACATGCACCCTAAACTGATATTGGAACTAAGGAAACCAACGTCTCATGGCCCTCACTATACCATCCCACTTGGAAAGAAAAGACTGCTGTGCTATTCTTACATAGACTAAGAGCTTGTAGGATTATTTTTTTATTTTTTTTTCTGTTCTTTTATTTACCCTATTAAAAATAAATTGCCTATCTTGTGACCTGCCCAGCGCATAGGGCAACCTGACACAAGCCTGCATGCCAGTAGAAAAATCTGATTGCTTCCAGGCTCCTTAGTACCCAGTAGAGGGTGGAAGCATGCTGAGGTAGTGTGCAAACTCTTCCCCCCCTTCACACATACACACACATACCTGCATGCAACCTTCTCCATATGTAGTACTTGCTAAAAGATATTTGCAGGAATGGTAGAAGGAAGTCCAGTGGGACACCTACCCAGAGTTTCCTCTACTATGATTCCACTAACTTCTCAGCTAGTGGCTATGAAGTGTGTAAAGCGGAGATTTTGCTCACTCATTTGGGTCATCCAGAACAGATGCTTTTGAGAATGTTACCCTTTCTTGGGAACACCTGTAAAAGAACATGTTAAAGAGCATGTGGGCTATAGGAGGACACAAGCTGGTGGGCCCTTGTCCAGGAGATAGGTACAGTGTTGCGGCATTGTGGTATTTTTCTTTATGCATATGCTCCTACAGGTAATGAAATACATATAAATATGTATTTAGCATAAGGATAGTGAGCGCTCTTATATATACAGCAGCTAGAGCACTTCAGGTAACCACAATACCTGTAGAATCTCAATATAACCGTAAAATAATCAAAGTGCAGCGCTCAGAAGAGTATGTATGTGACTGAAAATAGAAAGTCAATAAAGTATCCACAGTGTTTCTCTGGAGTAATGCGAACTTCCACAGCCTTTACTGCCTCAAATAACAGAAATGCGCACTCACCAGAAACGCATGGGTTATGCGCATATATGATCAAACATTCCAGATGATAGGTACATCAAAGGTTAAGCAGCAGGCATCTCCCTCATGGTGGGTCATCACAGACTCCTTAATTAGATCCAGGGGTCCCCTTAAGGTCAGCCAGGTACTCCACACAAATCTCTTCTCGGTGGCAAAATGCTTTCTCTGTGGGGGTAATAGCTCAACATAGGAGCCCCAGAAAACAGATGCCAGAGATAGTGTAGTATTTCCCAGACAATTTTGTTAATGTAAAGAACACAGCAGGGCAGTATGCACATTCAAATTCATGTATGCACAGGAAAAGCAGCAGTACTGACCCCAGTAAAGAAGCCGCCGGGCCATCAGAGGGGAGGCTGCCCTCTGATGATGTGCCTATAGCACGAAAGGCCTAAGGAGGAGCTGTGCAGAGCGTGACTTCATTTCACCTCCGGAGCCACGAGGAGGCCCGACGGCCATCTTTACTGGGGTCAGTACTGCTGCTTTTCCTGTGCATACATGAATTTGAATGTGCATACTGCCCTGCTGTGTTCTTTACATTAATAAAATTGTCTGGGAAATACTACACTATCTCTGGCATCTGTTTTCTGGGGCTCCTATGTGGAGCTATTACCCCCACAGAGAAAGCATTTTGCCACCCAGAGAAGAGATTTGTGTGGAGTACCTGGCTGACCTTAAGGGGACTCCTGGATCTAATAAAGGAGTCTGTGATGACCCACGAGTAAGATGCCTGCTGCTTAACCTTTGATGTACCTATCATCTGGAATGTTTGATCATATATGCGCATAACCCATGCGTTTCTGGTGAGTGCGCATTTCTGTTATTTGAGGCAGTAAAGGCTGTGGAAGTTCGCATTACTCCAGAGAAACACTGTGGATACTTTGACTTTCTGCTATTATCAGTCACATACATACTCTTCTGAGCGCTGTACTTTGATATAAATATATATGTATGGTTTTTTTGCCCCTTTAAACTGCACAGCCTCCTGAGTGCATATTAACACAAAGGGCAGCAATTTTCCCTAATACACTCACTTTATGAAGAGATCACTTTGCATCACTCTTTGCTGCATCAGAATAAAAGTGGACTGCGGTATCCAGTCCATCTAGACACTGCAGTTTATTTTAATTGCTCTCCAAGTCTGACCCCTGACCCCCAGGATAGCGATGAGTAGAAGCTAAAGAGTAAAAACATCCACCCACCTTAAATTGTGCATTTGGCTATCACAACCTCTTTAAACCGCTCTGTGTAGCTTTGATTTTTTTTTTTTTTTTTACCTGGAATAGATAAGCATCCCGGGAAATAAAGTGTGTCCACAGGTCAGACAATAATTTATTTACACCGTCTTCTGGCTTGGCTCAGTGTTCATCCAGTGCAGCCTTGTCCATGTCTCCATTATGAAGTCAGGCTCACGCTGAAAATAGGAAGCAGATTAATGAATGCTGTCAGAAGGACATTAAATATGCATTATTTCATTTTTCACGCCTTGCAAAACAATCATATCTGATATTGCATGTAAGTGTAATTAATAGAAATTGTGCTTCATTGTCATTAATATGCCTTAGTTAAACATGCATGCTTCTGTGTTTTTTTTCCATTTTCTAGCATTTTAACATTAATTTGTAATGCACTGTGTTCCTGCAAGTAAGAAAACCTTGCAAGGCTATGGGGGCCTTCTGTGTTCTTATTCCTGTCCTCGCTGTGTTCTGTTCAAAGGATAACTCTGGCAAATATATAAAAACTCCTTAAAGAGGAACTTTACCCCCCCCCCTTCCATTTTTCTTATCCCCCTGGTTTGTCCAAAAAATAAAAACCATACTCACATGTTCATTAGGACTCTGGCTGTCCTTCATAGTTCAAATGTATAAATAAGTGAGCGCTTACAATAATAATGTATTGTTAAAATGACAGCAGCTGTACACCAAAGGCACCATATAAGACCTCCAAATGAACAATATAAAGAAGGGTGCAGCGCTAATAAAATCAGTAAATAAAATCGCATATATATAAAAATCACATGTATATAAACTCATATATAAATGAATAAAGTGACATTGTGCAATAATATATATATGCCACTAAATCTGTGGTAATATCCTAGCCACAGATTTAGTGGCATATATATATTATTGCACAGTGTCACTTTATTCATTTATATATATGTGAGTTTATATACATGTGATTTTTATATATATATGCGATTTTATTTACTGATTTTATTAGCGCTGCACCCTTCTTTATATTGTCCTTCATGGTTCTTGCAGCTGTCCAGTGATGATGTGGAACATGCGCAGTGCAGCAGAGATTACTCTGAAGCCTCCTGGGATGTGGGACATCGGTATCCCTGGTGACTTTGGGAGGAGGGAGGCATGTGTCATCCTTGCTTAAGTGGGAAAGCTGGAAGTGCGAATCTGGGTCCTGCAGAAAAAGTACTTGTGATAAAAGAGGGTAAAGGTCCGCTTTAAATGTAGTTTTCCTTGAAGAATAACTAAACCCAAGAACAAACGTTAAGACCCCTTTCGCTTGGGACAATGGCACATCAGACAGGGGGACCCGATCAGACCATCTATTGTTCTCTATGGGGGAGGCAGATGTAAATGGACATTGTCCGTTTACACCCACTTGCATCTGATCCACTAAAAACAGACAGATTGGGAATCTGTTCCCCATCCATCTAGTGGATCAGATTGGATGACAGTCGGATGTAAAGAGCAAGCGGTCTGTTTACATCCAACTGCCTCATAGAGAACAGCGTGCTGTGTCTGTGTCCACTCTACTTGTGCTTGTTATCCGCCTGCTCATCGGAGATCAGCGGACAGATCCCCACTAAGTAGGCGGATCCGCTCCCCTCCTTTGACAGCTAGCAGGGGATCTTCTCCTCCCGCTAGCTGTCAACATTTTTAAAAAAGTGTCCATGAGGGGCTCTGTGGCAGGCGCAGCACCCTTTGGTGCCTAGTGCGCTGTGGCATTAGAAAAATTATGCAATTGCTGTTTCTTTGTTGATTAGACTGACTTTACTCTGCAATTCCTCCAATGCCACTCTATGGATGCAGTAGGTTTAAAGAGCACACCGAATACTTTAGTCAACTTCTTTAATAACTTCAATCTTCTTCATATAACACGGCTTACAATGACTTGTTTCTTTCATATTACAATGGTTTAATTTGTATTACATTGGGTTGATTCAATAGCTTATCTCGATACATTCGATTGGATTATGATTACTCTACAGTGACTTGATTCGTAAGTTCGTAAATTCGATAAGTTCGATAAATTCGTTAAGTTCGTAAGTTCGCTCGGTGGAACTAAAGTAAACACATACAACATTTTTAGACACAGATCTACCTGCATTGTTAAACAATAGAGGAACACACAAGTGCATTAAATACCTATTTGGCCTGCTCTGCTTCCATAAAGCTTTTCTGATTGGAACTGTCTGTTTCCTCTTCTGTCTGGTGAGCATGTGTCTCTAGAAAATCCTAGCAGGGAGTTTTACACAGGCATAAATGTGAAACTGGCTGGGATTGGTTAAGGCTCTGTACAGTGTGAGGCTGTCTGTGATTGGCTCATCTTTAACTAACTCTTAAAGGCATATTGTCATATAACAATCAAAGACATAAATTACAGCAATGATTTTGCTTTTGGCTTTAACATATACACATATATACTATACTGAGGTTATTGGCAGGTTTGGTATACACATATATGTGAACCATATTAACAACCTAGGACTGGTCTTAGCTGGGCAGCTACAGGCTCCGCCCGCCCAGCTACGTCACTCATTCACAGTCCCTTGTGAATGAGAAACTACAAGTCCCGACAGCCTTAGTGGTTGTCAGCTTGTAGTTCTCAATGAACTGTAGTTCATTGCTTCTTCCTGGGCAAGCAGATACTATATACTGACAGGTCTGCAGGAGACCTGCATGGCACCTGTGATCTGCTGATCACTAGTGCAATGGTTTACATGTTCCTGAAACAAAAAATAGTAAATGCACATTTTATTATCCTCAAAAATATACATTTATTATTTATTATCTTTTAAGCTGGCCATACAGTGTTTTTTTTGCTGTCAAAATACAATGTCCCATAGGAACATTTTTCATCAATCAGGTGCACTAGCTGATCAGTTTATGAAGGTAAAGCACTGCAATGGAACAGGAAGGGGCCCTGAAAGTAGATGTATAGTGTATCCACCCTAGGACAAGATGTGTGTTATTTGCAGAATCACCAGATGAAAATTACAGAAAAAGGCATGGGAAATAGAGAAAAGTAATGCAACCACCACATCTAAGAACTAATAAGCTGCAACATATTACATTTATGGGTTTAGGTGTGTTTTAAAGCCAAAATCTATTCTACCTCTGCTTACATTTTGGATTATTTATGCAGCCAAATAGCACAACAAAGGGTAGGTGGATTACAAGAACGTGTACGTTCCTTTACAAATCTTATGGTCTGAAAATCCGTTATTAGTGGCTGGCTGTCCTGCTGTTCAGAGACTTCACTACCTTTCAAGGCATAGACCTCAAACATGGATAAGGATCAGGAGTTCCCACTTCACTCATGACTTTCAGTGGCTCAGAGTATTGAAGGCAGAGAGCCAGACAGCTAGCATTTTTAGGAGATCAGCAATGGCAGCTCACGTATTTCTCTAAATACTAGTCTATTTTACACCATCCATTTCCAGAAAGTGATACTCCAGTCTGTTGTGGAGAACTAATATGGAAATCCTTACTTCTCATATAAGCTTTAAAGCTGGCCATACACTATACAATCTGATTGTAAAATCTCCTTTAGATCTACCATCAACCATGCAGTGCAAGGGCCTGACTGACTGGATGCAAATTAAATAGAATGTTTTGTTCTGATATATTTTTGGTAAATCCTTTACGGGGATTGTACAGTCTGATTGTATAGTATATGACCCGTTTAACATGTTTATGACATTTTCAACATTTTTAAATCTTCAGTTTTAATTAAAATTTCAGGTGATCCTAGTGTGAATACCTTGCTCAGGTATTCCTGTTTTAGGGTCATAAAGCTATGGTACATGGCTTCCAATTGTATTCCTGTGTTTACCGTGTCACCCTGTTACAAGGGCATCTAATGGAAGTGGCTATTCCAGCACACATTATGCAGGCATGGTCCACGCTAATCACCATCAGGAGACCCTCTCTGAGAAATGCCATGCATCCATCGCTGGAGTGCATGCATATAGATGAGAAGTAACTGCGAAGAGGCAGTAGGAGATCAGCAGCACTGGGATCCAATGCAGTGTTTGTTACCTTTATATCTTAATTTACATGTTAACATGCATTGCATTAGGGCAGCCCTTTTATTCTGAATGGGCTGTCAATGTACACCAAAAGAACAAAAGCTGAACCTACCCCGTGAACCACAATGTACATTATGTACTTGTAGTGTTTTGCAGGGCAGGTCCAATCTACTGTCCTGTGTGTTGGAGTGTGATCCTACATGGATCGCACAGTAACACGCAGAGTATCATGCGTTACAGATAAGCATGGTAAACCTGTGTTTTACCAGGTGTATTACTGCAACACATTAGTGTGGAGTTAGGCTAAAGGTCTACTTGCTTTCCTTAAAATCTGTATTATGACCTCTTTAGAAACTTACTTAAAAGAGAAAGTCACCCTTCTCCCCCCCACCACCATTATTGGCATTTTATTTTCTGGGAGCAGGTACCTTGTTTTGACAGGTACCCGCTCCCACTTCTGCATTTCTTGCCTAGATGAGAAATGCAGAAGTTAGACCCCCCCATATGCAGCTTCCTGGGACATGTGACGTGTTCTAGTAGACTTGAAAGCGCCGCATGTCTTACGCATGCGCAGTGGGGAGCCAGCTGTGAAACAACAGGAAGTCGCAGTCGGCTTCCCACAGTAAAGATGGCAAGAATGCCGGTGAAGATCGCACTGGATTCCTGGGCTGGTAAGCACTGTCTTCCTGCAGTTTACTCTTCCCACTGTAGACCCTTGGCACTGCTTTCTTGGATATGGTAGCCGGCTGTGGCCTCCTAGCCACTGCATCCACTGTGCATGAGCGATCTCGCATGGCGCTCTATGAATGGTCCTGCAGCCTCCTGGGACATGTGATGTGTCTGAAAAAGCTGCGGGCGGAAGGAGGGGCAAGCGGCATCATCCTCACCTAGGCTGAGGCTAGATAATTTTAAAAAAATATTTTTTTTTTCTCCTGGGGGGTTGGGGTAATGTAGGCAGCCAAGGTCTGCTTTAAAAAGGAACTTTTTACTTTTGTCTGTGTAGACGTTAGAGAGTTTCCCTCACTTCCTGTCTAGTGCAAACGGGAAAAGAAGGTAAGTCTCTCTAACGGAGTCCTGGACAGCAGTAAAATCTGCTCTGAGGCTGGTTATACATTATACAATTTCCTTTAGATATACAAAAACCATATAATATGAGGTCAAACCTAAACACTTTCAATTTGTTTTCAATCAAGCAGGCCCTTGTACTACATAGTTGAAGGTAAATCTAAAGGACGTTGAACAAGCAAATTGTATACTGTGGGTCAGCTTAAGGCATTTGTTTTTTTTGTTCAACCAGCAAGTTGAACGAAAAAAAAAAGCATAATTCCCCAATCCACACACTTGATGGGAGAATCCTCCCTGCTAAACTATTGTATTCTGACAGAAGTGAGACTTTCGTCAGAATACACTGATCAATGCTGCCGGCTATAGCCAGCAGAGCTGATCAAGTGGGGAAAATCCGACAGGTTGGTTGTACAGAAGTCGGTCGGTATTTCAACTTCTGTACAACCAGCCTGCCCATACATGGATCCATGCATGTTTTCCCACTCCATCCAAAACTAGAAGAAAAAAAAAAAAAGTTGGGCTATAGATTTAACCCTTCCACGACCCATTTGTAGCAAACACAGCGTCAGTCAGTTGTATAGGGCTGTGTATGAGGAAAACATAGAAATGAAAATATTTAATGATTAACCGGTCATAACCTCTCTTTGCTCTAGATCCTGGATGTAAAAAGTTAAAGTCCACCGTGGCTTGCCTCCTGGCACAGTGTGACATTGCAGTTGGGGGCTGTAGGAGTTAAGGTCCTCTGCTTGTTGGACATTGGAGACTCTGTGCCACTAAAGGTCACAGGCACCGTCCAGGCTATTTATTCAGCTTTGTGGGTAAAGCAAGGACAAGGTGACACAGTAGGACTGCAGAGCCCTTCCTTGTGTCAGAGTCTGTTCCTCCTGTGCCGTCATTATGGAGCACTGCTTCTTCTTCTTCTGGAGGGCTGTGTATATATGTGCACGCGTCTGCCGCTGGGGTCATTCTTTGTAGCACGTGCTGCCTGCAAGTTGCACATGAACTAGCGAATACGCTGGCACTAATTGCTCGCAGTCACCTTCCTCTTCTACTGGTGAATATATTGTGCAGATCTCGTGTAGGTTTTAGCAATGTTGCTATGGCAGCAGCCAGCCAGAGCTCCAGAATACGACACAGCTCCCAAAGGCCATTAGGTGCTGTGTCTTGTGGACTGTACCAAGTCGGCGCAGCAGAGGGAGACAGGAAATAGCTTCTGACGAGCCTGTGCACATTTCAATGCAGCAAAGTGCTTTTTCTAGCAGCCGCACGGCACAGCTATACAGACCCATGCAGTAAAATTGGTCTGCCTGCTCGGTGTCACCGAGACAACTGCTTGCGTTCAGTTCCCTTCCCCTCGGACGAGGTTCCTGCCTTCCTAGTTGACATCTCGCACCCTGCAGCTGCATAGTTTCATCCCAGATGCACGTCCCAGCAATGAAGTTATGTACGTGGGGCGTGCTTTAATTTCGTTATGCCTAGTGATTTCAAGAGCCAGGCTTTAAAATGGCGGCATTCATTATACACCCATGCTAAAGCCTCACCCAGCACTCTGTCTGTCTCGCTTAGTGCTGCTTCTGCTTTTTTCCATATGGCATTCCGCAGCTGAGGATCGGGTCTTCTGGGGTTGCTCAGTCAGCATATAAGCATAAGGTAAGCCAGTCCTGGTTTTCTTCTGACAAGCACGGTACCAGCTGCCGAACCCATCCGGGACAGCGTCGGTCCACCTTACGCAGGGTGCGGGCGATGCTTTGATTTTCCTGCAGCGTGCTCTCCTGGGGTAGAAGACAGCCGAGTCTTACATGTGCACTTAGAGCTTTCTCAGCGCGCAGCCTAACAGACCAGCGTGCAGCCTAACAGACCAGCGTGCTTCTCACCCAACCGTCTGCTAAGTGCCCATCTGCATTTCCACCCCAAACACCAGCTTCATATTTCACTGCGCACTTCGGGAAATACCGTACACTGCCAGGGACTTCGCAGGCTCACCTCTTTTATTTCACTTCTGTAAAAACAGACGTAGCAACTATTTCTTTTTGTTTGTTTACGTTTGTGTTCTAGCAGAGCTTATGTCACATTTGTAGTATAATGATGGGGTTTGTTTTCTTAATTTCTGAAAACATGTGCTGCCGTAAAAAAAAACAAAACTACATTAGAGTTTAATTCTTTCTAACACAGCACATATGTATAAATCGGTGAATGTGACTTTCACCAAACGTTCGCTAGTGAACCAGTCGCCATCATTTAAAAAACATCAGAGATTCACCTACAGTGTATGTTTAGGGACTGTCAGATTCACTGCTTTATGAGTACGCCCCTTAATGCATTGTGATCTTTGGTAATTCGGACACTTATGTTGTATTCGGTCCGCCTAACTTCTGTCTTTAGAAGGAAAGCAGCATATGGCTTCTACATAATGCTGCAGTCAAATCTAGGTGTGTAGATGCATGTGCATATCTATCTATCTATCTATCTATCTATCGTATACATTATGATCATATTAACTCCCATCTGTCAGTGTCATCCATTGAAACCTACTTCTTGCTGTAAAGTTCAACACACACGTTACAATCCGATTGTACAATCTCCTTTTATATCTACAAAAACTATGCAGTCTGATTGGATACAGATTGATTGGATAGATAAGGTAGGTGCTCATATTACATAGCTTTGGTAAATCGAATAGTGGCCAGATGCACTTTGATAGATAATCCATTTATTTTCCGATAGGAATAATCGATCTATAGTTGACAGCTCATTCAGTTGATATTCCATCCAAAGTATCTCAGTGCTGCCCAATCAATGCAAAAGGATCAATAATTTTCCAACCTGGCCAATCAACTAAGTTTGTTCAAATTTGGTCTAAATCAATCTATAAGGAAGTTTATGGCTATTTTAGCAATTTTGTGTTCCGATAGATTTGATCAAGTGATAAAATCGAAGTTTGCAGGACCACAGTAACATTGATTGTTCAAAGATTGTATGATCAGATTGTAGCATGTATGGTTACAGAAGTTGTTTTTGGAGCGACACGTGCAATTTTAATCGCTTGTTAGAGATTTAACTCCTTGCTAACAGTTTCTCCATGTGTAGTGCATGGAACTCAAATGAGGCAGCTGTCAGCAAGGAGTTAAATGTCTCGCACGCAGTGAAAAGCTTCTATGCAGCCCCAGCTTAAAGGTGGGACACTGTGCTAGAAAGCGTTAACAGGCATTTCATTAGATCTGCAGAAACTACATCCCTGATTACTTTTCAGAGACGTTTTCCCCCCCTCAATTTTATGCATAGTTTGATCGTGCATGCGCAGTGTGAGCGCTCTCACATCTGCACTGTATTCTGCCTGGAAACAAAGAATGGGATCCTGGATAAGGTGAAGCTTGCTTTGAATTAACCCTTGGAGTCCATCAGTGGGCTGTGTGTTGCAGAGCTGTGCTGGTGCAGACCTCTGCAGGTGTGGAGGTGTCATGTCACATCTCATCACAGTTGCTTCCAGTATGAGCTTTTGAAAAGTCCAAAATGATGTCTTTTTTCAGTAAGTTATTCCAGTGTCTTAGAATAATCAGATAATGGCATAAAGTGTCTTCTCTTAACATATGTGCTTAATTACATTGCCAGTAATGCTTTGCTGATGTGACTCAGGCTGTTAGATGTTTAAAGGCAATCTAATAAGAATTAAAAAAAAAAAAAAAAGTATGCAGTTGTGTTAGCATGTCTACTAAACGGATCTCCAAAGAAGCTACGGAGCATATGGATATGTAGTTTATTTGATTTAAAGACTTTCCAGTAACTTTCAGTCTGATATTGTTCACTTTTAGCTTGCTTTTATAGTAAACCCGTTTGGAGTGCTGATATCTGAAAACACAATTATAGTTATGGTTTACTAGGCTAAAATTATGAACAAAGTTTAACTGGCTGGTATATACTATTGCGTAGAAGAGTTTACTATCTCTTTATACTCTTCATGTATATAAAATGTAAAACGCATTGCGGACTGGTTCACTGATATTAATAGACTGCCTATTTTTTTTTTCTTCTTTTAACGTCTATTTGTGTATAAAACTTTCTCTTGCTGCATCGTTCAAAGAGTGTGGTTTTCTTTTTATAATCACTCTGCAGCCTTGTCTATTTTGTTGCATCACAACTGTCATATTGCAGAATTCAGTCTTTTCACAGTCATCTCACGATACTGTGTGTGTGTGTGTGTGTAAAATTTCATTTTTTTATTGTTACTATGGCATATAAGTATTTGGATTAGATCCTAAATTAAATGAAATAATTTTTTATTATAGACTGTTAGTCAATCCCGTACCATTTCATTCACCAACCATTGCGCTTTTTTTTTTTTTTTCACACAAATGACATTATACTGTAGATAATAGTTATATGGCATTTATTGTTTGCTAGCCCATATTTGAAATACAAAAGCCACACCTCTTTTTAAGTAGATGATATAAAGTGAGAAAATTATATATGATCTGCCAGTCTGTATGTTTAAACTATTTACATACAAAATGTTTGATATATTTGAGGAATTTTGAACTGGTTTTAAAGTTTTTTTTGTTTTTTTGTTTCTTCTTTATATCTGGTAGTAATGGCACATGGGCAGCAGAATCCCAGCTGATTTGCTTTTTTTTTTTTTTTTTGGATCAGCTGTAAAATTATCAGGGCACAATGTGGCGTGACTGGCTCAAGGTGAGCGTATCACTTAGACGCTGAAGGTTACTGCTGTGGAAGTGATTCATACATAGACACAGGGCTGTGACAGATATTGAGAAATCACTGCAATCTGCTCTGCACTTGGCCAAATGTTGTTATGTGGGATCCAGCATTTAGGCTTGTCACAGACTGAAGATGCATCTCCCTGTCTGCAGGCACTGAGTCTCGGCGTGAAAGTTAGCTTTTTTTTTTTTTTTTTTTTTTTTTTTTGTGACTCCACCTAGAAATACTGCTGCATGGTTTTCCGGTCAAAGAAAAGGGCAGACACTCAAAATTCTCTCTTCTTTTTTATTATATTAAGGACACACTTTCATTTTGGTTATTTCCTTTATACTCTTTTAATTTGTAAGCTGCACCCTTTAGCTGTATATGCTAAAACCAACTAAACCCCCCCCCCCCTAAAAAAAAAAAAAAGTAATATATTGCAGATTACCAATCCTTAGTGTGGTAGCTGTGTTCATTTTCTTTTTTTATGTACTTTTTTTTTTTTTTTTTTTTTTACTTGGTAGTCCGGCCAGTAGCAAAGATCCTGTCTTACCCCAGGTTCACATATCCGTGTTCCTGTGGTCTGCGTTTTGGGTGGGCACAAGAGCCCATTCCTTTGAATGGACTCCCGCACGTCTTCTGAAAACACAGCCCGCACGGGATCCTTGGTTCCCAGTACGGTTGCGATTTCAAGTGCAGGCGGCGTGCCATTATACTTAATGGCACCCGCCTGTGTGTCCGCATTCCTCTGTGCGGGTGGTGCGGCTGCGGATCTGCAGCGGCACCAACCGCACAGATGTGAACCTAGCCTTAGGGTGGCTCTGCTATCTATGAAGGAGCAACAGAGCCACCTTTGGACAGCAGCACTGAAGAGGGTAGTATTAGCTGCAGTTAAAGCCTATCTCCAGCTAACAGTTTTTATGTAGTTACAGAAATATTTTTTCCTTTTGGGATAAAGGTTTTAACTAAATGAATTAGAACTGATCATTGTAAGCACCCGTCAGGGTTAAATGGTTTGTCTTGAATGAGGAGGATGGCTAAAGCTATTTTGGCTGCTTTTATCCTGTGGCTCACATTAGAGCACTTTGTTCTGCACTCCTATGACCCAGATTCAGCTGACAGGGGCTAAAGCCTACATCACAGAGCCGGTCCAGGATCTGCAGGGATCCTGACAATAATGTTGTGATTTGCCCAGATGCTTGAGTGGCACCTGGCTCAGCCTCTCAGCTTGCCACTGAGAGCCTGATCGAGCCTCATGGTGTACCAGTGAGTGCTGGAGAGGCAGAGCAGAGAGCCAGTGAATGACAGTCACCATTTCCTACTCACTGAAGACCAAGACCTGAGCAATCGGCGTTTTTTATCATTTGGTTCTCGGTCTTGCAGGAGGCAGGGAACAGGAGCAGCATCGGACCAATGCTGCATCCATGTAGGTGAGTATGATTGTTTGGAAAATTGTTTTTTTTGGAAACACTTCTTTTAACCCTCTGACACTTTTACTGCACAGTCTGATCTGTTAAAAGTAGTTGAAAAATAACAACAGGATCAACACTTGGTACATGTGGGACTGCTTTTTTTTTTTTTTTTTTTTTTTATGTTCGTGATAGACTGCATTATATATTTTTTCTTTTTTGCCTTAGTACCACTTTAACATGTATCTCCTTTTCTTCCATAATGCCAGTGGAGCTCCCTTGAGGGCACATTATGAATATGGCAACTATGAGCACCAACATTGGTGCTGTTGCACACCCTCTTAGGACTAGTTTGCACTAGAGGTGCTCTCTGAAGAAGGATCCACATTCGATTTGCTGTTCAGAGGGAATTTTACAAGCAGTGAAAAAGTGTAGTATCGCCTCCTCACTGCCTGCTTTAACCCCTTGAACCCCACACTAGCCTGCAATGCATGTGGTTGCGGGACACCTTATTCAGTAGAATAAGTCACGAACATGATGGTTGGGATATGCATAGCCTTACGACCTTAGCATGTGTACACCCCTTACCATTGCCTTTGCAGCATAAGTGGAAGCAGTTGGGTGGCAGTGAAACAGCGGCTCAACCATGTGATTTTACCACCCCCCAGCCACTAGTGTAAACAAGGCCAGGTGTGTGTATTGCAGAAGAAAATAGCAGACTTCAACTGTGGACATGGATGACAATATTTGAACATTACCTTAACCCCACCCCCAGGTTTTGGGATCTCAGTAGATAGACAGCCTTGGTCCACTACAGTCAGATTAAAAGTGAACCCCTAGGCTCTTGTCCACATGATTTGATTGATTTGAAGCTGTTCAGCTTTCCCCTGGAATAATTTAAGAGAGCTGTGTTTAGAACCAGTGAATCTATTGGCTCACATTTCTGCAAAATCAGATTTAAAGCAGAATTCCATATTCAATAAAAATTGGTTTCTTTTGCAAACATTTTCTGCAGTCTTTCCTGCTATTCATACTTTAAGGTGACTCACAAACTGTAGCCACAAGGAATTAGAGAACAGAGTCTCCAGTCAGATGGTAAGGTATGTCACATGGCTGAGTTTACATGCAGAATGTTCACGTTAGATTTTACATAGATGTTAAGGGTACATACAGTACATTCAAACAATGGATTTCTCTTATTTGATCTGTTTTGGTCTGTTAAATAAACAATTGGAAGTTTTATTATATCAGTTCAACTAGTGCAACTAGTTAGCAGTTAGCATTGTTTCCTGCTATCTCTGAGGACTACAAAGCCCTTCCGTGTTATGGAGAAGAGAGGGAGGTGTTTTGTAGTCCCTACGTTTGGTTGTCACCCTAGGACAAAAAGTGTGTAGTGGCAGGATTACCAAGGAAAAAAGTAATCCTGCCACCACATCTAAGGACTGGTAAGCTGCACTACTATCACTTTTTTTTTTTTTTTTTTTTTTTTTTTTTTTTTTTTTGGGGGGGGGGGGGGGTTGAATATGCTTTAGGCCTGCCACAATCCCACTAGAACTCATCTGCTGTTAAGTCTCTGCCTAGTTAAAAGGACATTTATTTAGAACCACATTTATTAGGTCCCACAACTTTGATGGTGTAAACGTTTGACTTTCAAAATGTTTTAGCTGTAAGATCATCAATCAGATCTGATACACGTTTAATTACACCTTCCTCTCCTGCCTGCCAGGACACTGTGGTACATGACTGAAGTGGGATAGATTGTGAAAAGGAAAAGGCAGGCTTGAGAACTTTCCATTCTATCAACATGCAGTACAATTTGTGCTAAACTAAGGCCAAGGTTAATTAAAAAAAAAATGACACATACAGTTTGATAAGCACACAGAAAACTGCATTCTGGTTGTTATAAGTTGCTGCAAAGAGCTTCTTTGCTTTTTAAAAACATTTTGTAAGGCCCCATAGCACTTCAAGAAGGAAATCAGGGTTTCTAATTGGCAATTGTGGGTAAGGCTATAGACTGGCATATATCTGGATGGAAAATCATCTGCCATTCCTCTGTAGCATTAGGACTGCCTCATGGACTCACTTAAAGAACTAAAACTGGTGTGCATTTAGTTCGATACTTATTCAGGGAAAATTAAGCAAGGTCAGTTGGAAAATCTTTGGGAGCAATAATGATTTTTTTCTAATGATGGGAAGCACCGATTACCCTGCTGCCCATGGTAGTCTTAAAATGGCCCTGTCTATGTGCAATATTGGACATGGAGTTTCAGACCGGATTTGGCAATTGATAGCTTTACTGTTAAATAAGCTTGCTTGACCTTTTCTTAACTATGGTAAAACCAGCATCCCAAACTACAGATCAGTAATTGTCTTCCATTGGTATTACTCTAAAATGACAATGGGTGTAATCTGATTGTCTGATTGGTTGATGCACATCACTGCTCTTTGTCTAAATGGTTGCTTTGATATAACAGAGTGAGTAATAGTACACCTACTCAATTTCGTGTGCTCTTCTTCTTTTTTTCTTTTTTTTTTTTTGCTTTGTTTTTTTGCTTTGTTGGTCTTCCACTTTCATTATATACTCTACTTTGTTACTTTACCTACAGGTAAGCTTATTATAGAGCTTACCTGTAGTTAAAACAAATATCTCCTAAACATACACCGTTTAGGAGATATACATGCATGTTTTTGCAGCTGGTGATGTCACTGGTGCATGTGAACTGCACTCTGAATTGAGTGCACAGGGAATGTGTCATCAATCCAGAGCTATGCGCTGCGACTGTGACTCCCTTGTGCATGTACAGGAGTGATTTTAGCACAGCTCAGCCATCAAAATGGCCAGAGCTTGCAAACTTGGAAGGAAGACCGGATGAAGATGGAAGCCCTGTCAGCGGTGACAGTGCACTACTGGAAGGCTTTGTTTTAGAGGTATGGTTTTCATAATGTGCTAGTGTGTGATGCATACTAGCACACCAAGACATTTTTTTTAGTTACTGTAGTAACAGCTGAAAGAAAGCACACTGTTGGTCTAAGACAGTTAACATGCTTAAGAGAATAGAGAGAGGATGTCTTTGGAGTGTTTCTGTCCCTTTACAGTCCAATCAGAATGAGTGAGTGGGGTGCTGACACTTCTGTACTCAAAGAGAAGCGCCAGTTCCCCCCCCCAAAAAAAAATAAGTCAACAGCTACAAGTACGGTAGCTGCTGACTTTTAATATAAGGACACTTCTCTGTTCAGGCATCCTGTGATGTCCTCAACGAGCCAATTCTTAAATGGGCTTCGGGTCCAGGCTCCGGCATGTTAACTAAGGGAAACCAGCAGTGAAGCCTTGCTTCTTCACAAGCGGTGTCCTGCTACACATGGGCGTGTGCGAGAAACGTTGTTCTTTGTTAGTGGCTCCACAGTTTGCTGGGACATGTGATGTGTCCAGAAGGCTTCGGGGGAATGAGTGGGGCCGAACTTTCACTGGGATCGGCACAGCTATCCGTCCAAAAGTGAAAGCAGGTACCACCCCCCCCCCCCCCCCCCCAACAAAAAAGTTCCAATTGTTAAAGAGGAGGGGGGAGGAAGCAAACAAGCGAAACATCTTTTAGGTGAAGTTCTACTTTTACTGTAATGAGAGAGTAGTGTCAGCCGACTGGCTTTATGATATGGCAGGGGTGTCCAAATCTCAAAAACAGCTGAACAGAATTTTAAAAAACTGTTATATAAATCAATTTACATAAATGTATACCAACTGTGCCATTATCTGTTTGACACAAGTTTGGTTTTAATTTAGCTTTTATTTTCACAAATATTGAAACCTTTTTTCCCTTTGCTTTCTTTGGACCTATTCACCACAGGGCTCCTCATAAAGTACATAGTAGCAGTGTCTGTCCCAGAAAAGAAATGTGCCGAGTGATTATCTCATTGTCCTATATCCTAGATGGATCCCAGCGGAATTCACTAACATTTCAATACATGACAGGTTTTTGACAACTGCAAACACTTGACTTTTGACACAACGTCTTTGTCACTTTGTTTAATCCATTTGCTGCATGGTGTCTTTCCTCCAGCATTATACTTAATCTCTCTGTAGTTTGTGGCCCGTTCCCAGCCTGTTCAACTTTGAACCTCATGTGGAGCCAAGAGGCCAAGAAGTGTTCTGAACTCTTTACAGGTCACTGTTGTAAGACTTTTTTTCCCCAACATATATATAAATGATAGTAGACCCACTAAGCACTATTTTGTGCCTTGAACAGCTACATAAAAAAACCGCAGTGTCCTTTTATACAGCCTACAACCCTTTCAGCAAGAGGAAAGTGCTTCATTTAGTCTTTCATCTGACGATCACATGTGAGCAAAAAAGGTTTTGGACCCTTCTGCAGGCCTGAAGAAAAATGATTGGTTCCAGTGGTGCAGTGGGACCTTTTTCTGCTCTGTTGCTGCATTATGCATTGGTGTTCATTACCATTATGTGCTGGAGGTGGGGAGCACAGACAAACAAGGGGAAATGTAATTATTTGTCCCATATCAATTGTTAATTTGCTGTCACTACATTCATCTCTTTAATGTGGATGAATTCTGTTATTTCCAATGCTTATCTGTTCACAAAAAAATCACCTGGATCAGAACATCTGCTACATTTTTGCCCCACACTTGTGGCTTTCTATGACTTAAAATGACACTAAACTGTGGTTTAAAAAAAAAAAAAGAGAATTGTATTCAAGTATGTTCTCCTAAGTCAAAGGACTTTTTATAGCTCTCAGAATCCTCCAAATCCCCAAATTGGTTTTTTTTTTTTTTTTTTTTTTTTTTTGCTGCTGTGATCCAACCCCCTGTTAGAGGGTGCCTACATTCATTCTTCATGGTCTCACTGTATGTAGGAACAGAGCCGCTCACTCCCGAGATGGATTAGGGACTATTGGAGTTGTATTGTGCATAGAGCAGTGTACATAACCACAACTAACAAACAGAAGTGAGAGGGAAAAGCAGAGGTTCATAAAAAATAGAATTTACAGACATGAAAGTGGAAGTTTAGGCTAGCTCTAAGTAAAGCCAGTCATAGATGGAGTGATTTTCTTTCCTGCAACCACAGGCTGCAGGAAAGAAAATCACTTGCTTGCCCCATCAACATAGTAAGTGATGGGGAATCCCTCCTGCGGAGCCATTGTGTTCCGACATGTAAATCTGCCAGGCTGGTTGCATCCAAGTTGATTGATCGATCAACTTGGGTACATTCAGCCTGCCCATGCATGGCTCGAAGAAGTCTATAGCTAAGCTTAAAACAACTTCCAACCCCCCCTTCCCTGCTTCTAACTCCTATTCTAACTACTCTGTAGAAGGAAGATGCTTAGACTTTCTTAGCTACTTTCGGGGCTCTCTGGTTCCAGTCTCGTGATGGGCTTCCAGTGGCCAGCTGATGCCAAATAGTAAGTCTATAGGTGTCATCGCTGCCTAGACATTGCATCCATTGTTGGCACTCCCTCCTCTCCCCTAAAGCCAAGCGCTGAAGAGATCACTTAACTGGACTGGAGAGCCCTGAAAATAGGCAAGTATAAGCATCTCCTTTTACAGGGTAGTTAGTATAGAAGTTAGAAGGGGGTGGGAGCAGTTTTAAGCTCTGTTAGAGCTAGCCTGGAATTCTAGTTTAAGTAGTAGTTATATATGGATTTATTTGGAGAATAAGTATATTGTTTAGTGTCCCTTTTTAAAGCAGACCTTTCAGCAAAAAATACATTATACCCCATTCTAATCCTCCCTCCTTACAAAACAAAAACCAAAATTTCTTTAATTCTTTAACTATTTTTTTCTGTATTTGCATTCCACCCACCCCCTGCCTCAATTCTTGCCTTGGTAAGAATGACATATTAGCCTCCTCCTGCAGCCTCATGGGATACTTAGCTTCAGAGCAGCAGATTTCAATAGAATAATATGAGACTCACTGGGTATGTAACTAGGTTTATTGAGGATTACTCAGCAAATAAACATTTTAAAGAATCTTTAACAAAGAAGGTGGAAGGTCCACTTTAAAGTTAGAAAAGACAAAATGTTCTGTCACAGTGATAACTTTAGTGGCTACCTAAGTAGAATTAAAAGACAGAAGCTTTCAGAGCTCTGAAACTCCTTCTTTAGGTAACATAAATATGACATCACTTTGTTTTAATTGCCTAATATGGAATTAAATTCAAGTGTTCGGATTGCTTCAAAAGCTGTATAAGAGGTGCAAAGAAAAATAGCCACAAACCAGTAGAAATTTGTATGCGTGTTCATACAGAATTTCAGAAAATTTTTCTCAGCATTCATTAGTACCATTATGAAGGTTTGGTATGAAAACTATAAATTATTTTGTTTTGATTACATGCCAAGGTTTCAAGTTTGGGATGCACATGTGCAGTACAATAAGTATGATATTTCTCAAGCAAAAACAACATTCACAGTTAGAATTTAGTTTGTTCAAGACAAATCTTCTATTCATTTCCTTCAATTTTCCTTGTCACTACAGTCGAAAACCCCATATTAAAAAAATAATGGAATGTTCCAAAAAAACTATTTTATCAAATGAATTTCTATTAGTGTACGGCCATCACTAGGAAAGAGCCAGTCTGCATCCCATGTCCTCCCAAGTCCTCAGGCTACAGTGGCAGTGCAGTGTGGTGCTAATGTCAGTAGAGTGTCCATGTAAATGAATGGAATGTACAAATGCAGGGCTTTCTCTGGACAGAAAAAGAAACAAGATTTCGTAATAGGATGGACATGATGCATGTCTTTTTTTTTAAACTTAGTTACCGTAATTATGTAAGTATTGTGTACTGCCAATTGTGTATATTAGCTGGAAATAGGTTGAAGTGCTAATTGCTCATAGTTGTCAACAATTTCCCATTTCAAAGCAGACTGTGTTGTTTTTTTTGTAAGATAGTGAGTCTCTAAACATACATATGCTGGGATGTACAGAGTTGTATGCTAGCAAAGCTTTATTAAATATACAGTATAATGCTAAAAGGCCATATTGTAGCGGTACATACAAAGCAAGCCATGGCAATGAAGATATGGGCTTTCCTGTAGTTGGTTCTTTGTGCAGCATTAAATTGTAGTTAATCAAAGGTTAAGGATCAGATTACATATCAGGCTAGAGACAATTACACTACATGTTGAACTTGTCATTTAATCCTGTAATTAGAGTGAACCAGTCACCCACTCTTACTCACACTATCAAATGTCTTGTAGCACTTAGCAGGGTTAGTTAGACCTGTCTGATGTGCTAGCCACAAAGACATACACTGCAGGAAGTAGTTTTATGGATCCTGTATTATGCCAATTATATGAGAGCAAACACATTAACAGTAGATTGCATATATCTCATTGGTTTATTGCAGCCACACCTCCTTTTTTTTTTTTTAAACAGAGGGCCAAACATTCTACTGCAACAATGGACAATCCACAAGGAAGCTAGTCAAGTAGATGTCTAGGGGTCCCAGATACAACTTTTGAGCATCTGCAGTGAACCAGAATGATAGTGCATTTTGTCAGTAATGCCCCTGTCCGCCATTTTACAAGGGATGATGCACTTGTAGGCAGTTGGTGTCTGAAAGGACGGCCATGCTAGTGTGGACTATCCCTTCTGTGTATATTCCTGTGTCCTTATCAATATCAGTTGAATGGATTGGGGGCCAAAGCTGCTACCTTTCCTAGATCCCATTCCGCCTTAAACCAGCCTTGTTTTACTATTGCCTATTCTACTCCATCTTACATACTCATATTTCTACAGACTAAGGAGCACATTAGATGGAGAATAAACCTTGCTACTACTTAGGAACCTGTCTACTGTATATTGTTTTTCGATGACATATAGAAATGCATGTTTATATCCTATGAGTGCACATGGCCTGTAATTGATAATGATACTCTTTGTTGGGGAAGATTGAAGATATTCCAAATGCAGACGCTTGACCTTTTTATACATTGGCAATCTTCCATAGCTGTGCCTTTTTTTTTTTTTTTTTTTTTTTTTTTTTTTTTTTTTTTTTTTTTTTTTTCTTTCAGTCTTCTGTGCCCCATAGACAGCTTAATTACAACCCAAGATTTATTTATTGTTTGCTGGACATCTAAATATTGATGGGTGCTTTTTGCTAATACACTGAGGAAGATTTACTAAAATGGGAGCATGCAAGCTGGTGCAGAACTGCATAGAAACCAATCATATTTTAGGTTTTATTGTCAAAGCTTAATTGAACAAGCTGAAGTTAGAAGTTAATTGGCTACTGTGCTCAGCTGCACCAGATCCAGACTGCACCAGTTTTAGTAAATCTCCCCCCTCTGCCTTGTATCTTTGCTTTTCTTAAAGTGACTCACTATTTGTATAAGATCAAAACAAGCAATCCCTGTAAAGAAAACAATGAATACTTACCTGTACCATTGCCTGCATCACTGAACTCTGTTGGGTTTAAGAGAATCTTTCTGAAAGATCTTCTGCATCTGACACTTCCCAAGAGTGTTGGATGCCGGAGTCCCCTGCCATATGCTGTGATTCTGCACTGACATTTTCTATGTTACTACAAGACATAGAAGTGACATACGGCCTGTGAAAGGAACCACTGAGCACCAGGGGAGACCAGACATAACATAACCAGGAGTAGTGTGTCAGATGCAACTTTCTCTCTCCAACCCCACAGAGCTCTGTAGCATAGACAGGGGGCCAGGTAAGTAGAATTGCGTTTTTTTTGTTGTTGTTTTTATTGTAAAATCTGTAATTACTTGTTTTTAAAGTTTAAAAATAGCAACAAATGTATGTTTCTCTTAAAGCTGAACTCCAGCTAACAACATCTGGACATTTTACACTTTAAAACGAAATCACCATTAATGAATGGGTTACAGCATTCTGTAAAACTTTTAATTATCCCCTATAGTATAGTAAGCACCTAACTTCCTGTGCTAAGAGTTACAGTTCTGTCTTGAGTACAATACTCACAGTCCACACCTCGTCCATTAAGAAAACAACATATTGCATTCTTTTCACAGAATGCAAGCCATTCTGGGAATGAAGGAGGTGCAGATGAATGTCACAATCTATTTTCCTCCAATCACAGAACAATTTGCATCCTGTGAAAAGAATACTAGACATTTTCTCATTGGACAAAGTGCCAAGCAAGTAGCCTGCTATGATCTGTGTACTCCAGCAGGAACTGTTCGTTTCAGAGCTCGACTTTCAGGCACTTACTATACTGTAAGTGTAAATGAAAGTGAGAGTTTTGCTACTCATGGCACATGTCAATGGCTAATTTATTTTTACAGTGCACATGTCCAGATGTTAGCTGGAGTTCACCTTTAACCCCTTCCTGCCGACAGTACGCATACACAGTATATGGTCCCACTGAACAGGGCTTTTTTCCATGGGGCTGTATATATGTGTATTTATGTTTGTGCTAGGAGCGCACCGTGCTGTGTGTTCCCAGCACAGAGACCAGGGTCTCACTGGGAGCATCGGGTTCCATACTAATGATTGAGACCTGCAACTTTGCGTTCCCTGTCACCTGATCGCTGCGATATCCTCTGATTTGACTATCACAGTGATCTGTGACTGTGAAGCCTGCTACTGTATTTTCCCTATCTCTGAAAGCCGAGGAGAGATGTTCTCTGTCTCTATCTCTGTCTCTCTCATAAAAAAAAAATACAAAAAAGAAAATATACCTAGATCAAAATTTGATCTAGGTCAGTGTCAGGGTTAGTGTTGGGGTCAAGTAAGGATCAAAGGTCTTGATAACACTATTGTTTCTGGGCTGTACTACGGATACTTACAGCAACTAACATACACATGTGGTATTGCTGCAATCGTCGGGAGCAGGAAAATTTATATTGGGTTGTTCTTTGGTGGCAGATTCTGGTAGTGGCAGGAAATATACAGCTAAATTAAAAAAAAAATGCTTTTTTTTTTTTTTTTTACTATTGTGTCCTAGTTTTCCTTTGATAATAAAAACAAAATCAGGAGATATCCACTACCATTTACCACCAAATGAAAGCCCAATTTGTCCTGAAAAAAAACAAGGTATAATCCAGCTGGATGCACACATTAGTTGTGATGATACGTATGGTTTTTCTAACACATGTCAAAGTTGCAAAATTCTGCTTAAGCATTAACATTTTGTTTTACCCTTAGGCACGAGGGGATTAAGAGAAACCTATTGTCTGGGTGTGATTTTTCTATTTTGTGTTCCGCTTTTTTTTTATGTGTGTTTTTTTTTTTTTTTTTTTAAATCCTTGTTTCTATGTATACAGTAATTTTTAGGTATGTACATGGGGAAAGTCATATTTTCTTTTGCATAGTGTTCGTACCTTGCTTTTTCTCTTTTTGGCTTGGCCTTTAGGACTGGTTTACTAAAGGACATAAGACTGTTCGATAAAATGTGTGAAGTTTTACCTAAATTACCCAATGAAATACACAGATTAAAAGAAATAATTAGAAGAATTGAAGTGAATCTTTCATTTTGTTTGAATGTTCTCAACTTCTTTTAGTAAATCGGCCCTTCTATCACAGCATTTATTAGAAGGGGATGTTGACTAAATTCCAGACTCAAATAGACCAGTACTATATTCAGTGGGACTATTCAGTAACATGCCACTCTAGCTGAGCTGAGACTCCTGCCCAAAATAATGACTAATATTTTTAGAGAAAACGATGTTACAATTGGTATGGAATTTTAGAGTATGCCAGATTTGGATTCTTTTAAAGCAATTTTGAGTTGTACCTAGTTGTGTCTGATTTTACCATATTTGCTGTCGTGTGACTACATGAACAACCAATTTGCAAATTCATGCCCAGCTATTAGACTGCAATTACATATACCAAAATTGCATACAGATGGGAGCAGAGAAACTAGAGCGCCTAGTATAGCTAGGAACTTTCTATAGCTAGTCACACTCTAATCATAGGTATGCCTGAAGGGATTCAAATCTAACGAGTTGTTACTATATTTAAGAGAAACAACTTTTTTTTTTTTTTTTTTTTTTTACAAACAGCCTTCAATACAGCCAATATGGCCTAGATTTCTTGCAGTCTGAGCACAACTGGTATGCAGTCTTGTACTGCACCCTCCCTTATCCACTGCATTTTGCTAATTGACATTATGGCTTAAAGAGCAGACCAAGAAAGGCTTCATGGGACCTCGGCTTTTTGTTCTAGTTCATACATGTTCAGCTATATTATGCCGGTAATAATCAACATTTAAACTATTCTGCATTTCCTTAGCAGTTTGAAAAGTATGTAATCCCTAACAATGAACTTCTTCTATTTGCATTATTAGTCTATTAAATATACTGTTAAAATTTTTGGATATACATGTGTTGCTACCAGAAACTCAGTGAGCTTCTAACTCCCTGTAGTGTGCTGACAGCAGAGTGCTTTTGCTGAATTGAACTCCCAAGCAATGTTATTGAACATGGGCAGTTCTTCAATATAGACAACAGGACAACCCCTTGCCCATGTTATTGAGATGCTCTCTGAGCAAAATAAATTCACCACAAAGAAAATATATATATATATATATATATATATAATGTGTGTACACACACTATATTGCGCAAAGTATTGGGACACCCCTCCAAATCACTGGATTCAGTTCCAATCACCTCCATGGCCACAGGTGTATAACATCAAGCAACTAGGCTTGCAGACTGCTTCTACAAACATTTGTGAAAGAATGTGTCGCTCTCAGGAGCTCAGTGAATTCAAGCATGGTACCGTGATAGGTTGTGCAATAAGTCCATCCATAAAATTTTCTTGCTACTAAATATTCCATGGTTAGTGGTAATATAACAAAGTGGAAGCAACTGGTAACAACAGCAAATCAGCCACGAAGTGGTAGGCCACATAAAATGATAAAGCAGGGTCAGCGCATGCTGAAGAGCACAGTGCCCAAAAGTCCCAACTGTCTGCAGAGTCAATAGCTAAAGACCTCCAAACTTCATGTAGCCTTCAGGTTAGGCCAACAACAGTGCATAGAAATCTTCATGAAATGGGTTTCCATGGCCGAGCAGCTGCATCCAAGCCTTACATCACCAAGTGCAATGCAAAGCATCGTATGAAGTGGTGTAAATCATGCCACCATTGGACTCTAGAGCAGTGGAAATGTGTTCTCTGGAGTAATGAATCATATTTCTCTGTCTAGCAATCCAATGGACATGTCTGGGTTTGACAGTTGCCAGGAGAATGGTACTTGCCTGACTGCATTGTGCCATGTGTAATGTTTATTGGAGGGGGGATTATGGTGTGGGGTTGTTTTTCAGGGGTTGGGTTTGGCCCCTTAGTTCCAGTGAAGAGAACTCTTAAAGTGTCAGCATACCAAGACATTTTGGACAATTTCATTCTCCCAACTTTGTGGGAACACTTTGGGGATGGCCCCTTCCTGTTCCAACATGACTGCACATCAGTGCACAAAGCAAGTCTATAAAGACATGGATGAGTGAGTTTGGGGTGCATGAACTTGACTGGCCTGGTTCTGACCCTAACTTGATAGAACACCTTTGGGATGAATTAGAGTGGAGACTGCTAGCCAGGCCTTCTCATCCGACATCAGTGCCTGACCTCACAAATGTGCTTCTGGAAGAATGGTCAAACATTGCCATAAACACACTCTTAAACCATGTGGACATCCCTCCCAGCAGAGTTGAAGCTATTATAGCTGCAAAGGGTGGGACAACTCAATATTGAACCCTACGGACTAAGAGTGGAAGGCCATTAAAGTTCATGTGTGTGTAAAGGCAGGCATCCCATACTTTTGGCAATATAGTGTGTGTTGTATGTTTGTATGTATATGTGTGTGTATAAATGTATATGTGTGTGTATAAATGTGTGTGTGTGTATAAATGTATATGTGTGTATAAATGTGTGTGTGTGTGTGTGTGTGTGTGTGTATGTGTGTATATATATATATATATATATATATATTATATGATGAGACTCATTGTCATTGTGAGAAGATCTGACACCGAATTTGCATTTAGGATGAATATGATGTTCCACACTAGTGTCTCTGGGCTGGATGAAAGCTGTGGATTTGGCTTTCTCTGGATTCTGCAGCTCTGGATAAAAACTGTAGATTTGGTTTTCTCTGGATTCTGCAGCTCTGAATTGGAACATTCAATCCTGTGTCCGGGACACCTTCAATCTGGAGTACACAGGTGTGCAGTGTAGTTATATACGCTGATCTGAGGGTAGCTCAGAGCTCCCAGTGGGGGTAATGGAAGGTCTCATTGAGGGGTCAGAGGACCACAGTCAGAAGCCAAGAGACAGAGGTCTCCGTTCCAGGTGTCGGGAGAACCCCAATCCATAGGTCAGAGGTGGGCTGTGCAGCAGGGTACTGTGACTAGAGGCTAGAGAGTAAAGCATCCAGGAGAACTAGACAACACAGTCAGAGAGACTGGTAAGAGGAGCAGCATGATACTGCAATTGAAGCTGAGTGATCTTATGAGCCAGGTGACTCAACATTTTCCTGTGTGTGTGTGTGTGTGTGTGTGTGTGTGTATTTCTCCTGAAGCTGCAGAAGATCCCCTGCATGGGAAGTCATTTTTTGGTGAACCTTTGCTTTCTTTAAAATAAAAGTGGTCTGCCAAGCCCTTAGAAATAGTTCCTGCCTGCTGTGGGCTCGCTAAAATAACACCTCTACTATGAGTTCTAACTACCCCATGTCACGATATATATACATACACAATGGCCTTTACAACCACTTTAGGCAGTACAGACTGTGATTAGACAAGAAAGAAAAAGCAGCATGCTGATGAGGTTGTCATTCTGTTCTCTCCTCCCATTCAGACCTCTGACTGACAGTCAGAAGCAATAGATCTGGTTGGCTCAGAGTGCTGCTCTTCCCTCTTCCAATGTTAGTCAACAGTGCAGGGGGGGTAATGAGAGACAGGTCTCAGGACAGATTTTGTTACTAATTGGATTAAATTGTGTGTGTTTTTTTTTTTTTTTTTGTTTTTTTTTTTTTTGTTTTTTTTTTTTTTTATATTGCCCTGCAGTTCAGCTTTAAACCCTTATTCTGCCGAGAGTATGATATTTACTGACTGAAGCAGCAATGGGGAGTTGCTTACAGTGGAGTTTTATATGCCATATGTTACATTTTTAAACAATGATAGAGCACAGAAGTGTACACAAATGTGCCTCTTTGATATCTTTCTGAAGGAATCTGCTTGACAGGCTCTCAAATCCTGCAAATTATCCTTAGATCTACATTTTTGAATGCCAACTTATCTTTGCATAAGAGATGAGCATACATTTTGTAGTCATTTAACTGCAAGAAATGCATGTGCAAAGCAGTATCAGGATGTTTGAGCTATTACTTTGATCTGAACTACTTGCACGCATACATATTTTAGTGAATTTATTTTGATTAGCATGAGGTTAAAAGATTTAGCAAAAATGTAACGATCCAGCTGTGGCTGAACTAGAATTCCCAGCATATAAATTTCAGCACACAAATCAGACAGGAGTAAAAAAAAATACTATAAAAGCTGAATTCCAGGAAAACATCTAAATACTCAAATTAAATACATGTGTGAAAGCTGTTTTTATCAGCCAAACAATTTGCATTTAGGTCCATTCAGTCCTGAGATGCAACCCCATTGCACAGGACAGCCAGGAGGATGACACCAGTTCCTTTATGTACTATTAAGGAATGCAGTGGTATCAGCTCTACACCCTCTGCCTGCTGATTGGACAGTGAAGGAACAATAGAAGAGTCATAAGATCATCCTTCAGCTCTCCTGTCAGGTTGCTCCTTGTCCGCACATTTGCACACAAAACACCTTCTTGGCTCTTAGAGCTGCCCCCCCCTTAATGCATTTTAAAATAGGAAGTATGCCCAAACCTTTTTTGTTATACTTCTCTTTTGGATCACAGAAATACGTTTACTAATGTTCTCCTATGACCCAGAAACAGCTGTAGCAGGCTATTGCTATCAGTTGCCACTGTAGAGCAGCGCAACTTTTGGGAAGGATCCTGACAACATTGTAGGGATCTACCTGACTGCCTGATTGATAGCAGACAGTTTAGTTGACAATTCACATAAGCTCACTAGTAACCAGGGGCGGACTGACAACTCATGGGGCCCCCGGGCAATAGGGGATCATGGGGCCCCTGTGTCCTTGCCCAAACTCAAAAAAGCCTATGAAAAAGGTACCGGGGCATCTCATGGGGCCCCCTACTGACCCCGGGCCCTCGGGCAGTGCCCGAGTTTCCAAATGGTCAGTCCGTCCCTGCTAGTAACTGTTATAATGTCTTGAAGGCAACCATTTTGGAAACCGTTAAAAGCTGAACACATGATTACACCTATCTAATCCTAAACCTGCTGCCACCCCCATAATAAGTTTGCCTTTTTCGGGGAGAGGAGAGATTTCTGGCAATGGCCGCAAAGCCTGTGCAGTGACATCACCCATAGACTTACTATGTGGCATCTGTTGTCAGCTGTCCCTCTTCTCCCCTGTGTAGTGATTTTTATTTGGAGTTCCACTATAATGCTAGAGTCTACAGCAGAAGCTAAATTGCTGTCTAGAGTCGCTCACACAAACCTTTCATGATCATACATGTCAGCTGCAAACTCTGTCCCCTCCTTTATTCTTGCATATGGAATCCCAGGACAGGAGCTTCTATGCTGCATTGCCTATGACTATTCATTACCAGATGGCTGTAAGTTATATGAAGTAGAAAATTTCTGTGAGGGCAAGCATGTTCTTCAAGGCTTAGCATGATCTATGGCAGTGGTGTGGAATATATAGGCATCCTCCATACCACCTAAGGTTTTCAGCTCAATATTTTGGTTATTGACCTACCAAAATTATAACTGAATGCAGTACAGGCCTTTACCTGGATTTAACATCCAACTACAGTAAAACTTTGTTTGTTTTGAACAAAGCAGGGAATGCTTAGAAAATTGGTCAGGTTTTTTTCGATGGCTATGCCCTTGTTGAGGATTTTTCTTCCATCCAGTCCAGTCCTTCTAGCACCATACGGACAGTAATGGGGAGCTCGACTTAGAAGAACACCATGTTATTGATTAATTACAAGAAATAGCCATAACACCATTCTTGTACTTCAAAAATTCATTGTGGTCAAAATACATAAACGGTCACCTTTCTTTTTGTCATGAATTTTGCATTTTGACCTCATTAAATGTTTGCGGTACATGGGATGTGTGCTGGCTATTGCTTCAGGTACATGGGCCGTGTGCTGGCTATTGCTTCAGGTACATGGGCCGTGTGCTGGCTATTGCTTCAGGTACATGGGCCGTGTGCTGGCTATTGCTTTCCGGTACATGGGCCGTGTGCTGGCTATTGCTTTCCGGTACATGGGCCGTGTGCTGGCTATTGCTTTCCGGTACATGGGCCGTGTGCTGGCTATTGCTTTCCGGTACATGGGCCGTGTGCTGGCTATTGCTTCCGGTACATGGGTATTTTTAAATTAAATTATGACGAGATTTTCCCTCACCCCTGACTGACACAAAATCATCTCCCTAAAGACTAATACACTACTAGAAAATGTTTTATTTCCCATTTGGAGGGAATTGCCCTAACTTCTCCTCTGCCTTAAACTCATGGGGACAAAATTAGCAATAAATGTTGACAAAGGTTCTAACCATTTTTCTCTCCATCCAAAAGTATGAAAAAGGTGTACATGAAACTTGGGTTTACCCAGCCCTGGAACCTGTGGGCACAAGTGATGGATCTGTTGCTGGCCCTGTTGGCACAAAGTGGTATGTGGAATCCTTAGTGGTAGCTCCCTATCTTCTCTGAGGAACCCAGGAGATTATCAGGGTTGTAAGACTACAAGGTTGTGGCCTGAGGAAAGGTAGGTCTATGGAGGCAGTGCCTGGTAGGTCTGAGAAGGCAATGCTCAAGGTAGATAGGAAAGAGGAGACAATATTGAGGAAGAATACACAAATGAGGTATAAAAACTAAAACTAGTGGCAGGAATCGCATACTGTATGTGTAACTACCAAACAGGCCAAGATTTGTGGTAGGCAACAATACAAAAGGAGCTACTAAACAAACAAGCAGGCATAGAAGCCTGCTATTGTCAGTGTACTGGACAGATTATCCAAGCAGAACTCCAATCCAGAAATATCATACAATTATTTTCACTTTAAAAGATTAAATAACAAAACCAGCTTTGACTGCAATATTCACCTTCAATCCAGAGACATTCCCTCAGTACTTTATTTCTACCACTACCTCTCAGCCCAGGTTTCCCTGAACCCACCCCAGCTTGTGATTGGACAGTGAAAAGAGAAAACGCACAGTGATGAGCTCACCTTGCAGTCATTCTGCTTTCTCCTCTTATCAGCATGCTCTTTGTCAGCACATAAACTGACTAACTTCTTGCTCTGCTTCATGCTCTGACACTCTAGCCCTGCTGTATAGGAACTGCAAGAAGCTGATACAGGTCAAATTCAAATACTTACATTGATTGCATTTAAAGAATACATTTAATAATGTATTAGTGAGTACAGAGCTGCATTAATTTGTATACAAATAAAGTGGGGAAAAAATAAATCTAATAACTTACCAAATGTTATAACTGTATGCCCAAGTAAATTATAAATGTAACAGGGATAAAATAAATGGCCTTAATAACTACATATAATATTTATGTAAATATAAAAATACACTCTATTTACATATACTTCAACAAATCTAAACCCACCAAACACAAACATATCCTTATAAGTAAAAAAAAATTAACAGTGGTGCCCAACCAAGAAAAAAGATACCATTATAAAATAAACATGTTATAGAAGCCATGATGTTTTGATAAAAGAAACACAGAAAAAAAACCACAGAATTTCCAGCAATGCTTATTAACAAGCCCAGGGTAAATTATAGATATTGCACTTGTACATGTGCCAAATATGTAAATATTGTCTAGTGTACATAGATTTTGCATATATGCTTGAGAACTGAGATGTGTATTAGTCAGGAGGAGGAATAGATGGCACTATGCATGAATAATCCTATCCACCATGATTATAAACTATTCCAAGTCAAGCCATCAAAATGGAGCTGCATTATATTTCTCTTTTAGATCTACCAGCTTGAAATATGGCTCCGTAACGCCAGGATTTAGTTAACCAGAATTTTGTTTTGAAGCTTAGAAGAAAGTTAGAAAAAGTGTTTATAGAAAACATTACAACTAAAATTGTCATATTTTAATTTATTTTTTATACTTTTATCCAGGTCTAAGCCTAGGTTCACACTGTAGCGGGTACAGGAATGCGTGTAAATTGCATGCATTCCTGCACCCACAGCCAAAACACGTTGCTCTTTAGCAAATGCAAGATTAATTCTTAATGACACCCCTATGCATTCGAAAATGCAGCATGTTTCTGGGTGCATGAAACTGCATGGGGCCAAAAAAAATATAGTTCCATGCAGCCGCATTTAAAAAAAAAAAAAGGTTAGGAACCTTTTCAGTGTGTTTCCCGTGGGTACAACAGCCCATTCAAACAAATGGGCTGCTGTGCCCATGCAAACATGAGCTGCACTGCCCGCAGGTTCACATTAGTGTGAGCTGTGAGACGGAATGTAATTGCACGCCTAGCAGCACTAAAAACGAAATGCAGTTTAGGAGATGCATGGAGGTACCAGTGTTTCTGGGTGCATGCATGGGGCTACCCATGTTTCTGGGTGCGTGAAACTGCATGGTTCCAAAAAAAACATGGTTCCATGCGGCCATGTTTAAAAAAAAAAATATATATATATATATATAAAATGTCAGGGACTTTTTTTCATTGCACTTCCCACAGGTACATCAGCCCATGCAAATGACAGCTGCACCACCTGCAGGGTCACAGTAGTGTGGGCTGTAGGAAGGCAGTTCAGGAGATGCAAGGGGGTAATCCTAATGGCACCCCCACGCACTAGAAATAAATATTTGTTTATAACATAAAAATGAAACAATTGGCTACAATGCCTAAACATTTTTACATATTTCTAAATGATGGCAGTTTCATGTAGAACACAAGTTAAAGTGTTACTAAACCCAGGACCCTGCATTCACTATATCTGGTCTCCCACAGTACACAGAACATGGAAGTGCAATTATTTTAGTAAATATAAACTGCTAAATACCTTTTTTCTCTTCAGCAGTATATAGCAGTCTTGTGACTTCTATCAGTGTCCAGTAGAGCACTGGTTAAAGCTTGTAGGAGGAGTTTTAATTTTGCTCTAGGAGGATGCAGAACCCCTGACCTCTGTCTGGACAGGGCTGGTTAGCCCTGTGCTGATCACATGTACTATCCCAAGAGAAAAAGAAAACCTCTTTAGCAATACACACCAAATTGAGCATGTGCAGAGTGACTCCACACGATATGTCTGATCAAGAGATAAGAGGAGGGCACTGGAAGAAGGGGAGGATCAGAGAAGTCAGGATCAAACAGCCTTTTTACACAATGCGGAGGATTAACCCCTTAGGTTTCACAGTGAGCATAACAAGCATGCAAGCATATACAGACTGATTTTACTGTTGTGGGTTTAGTAACACTTTAAGCTGACCAGAAGCACATTGAATTTTGTTGATTCATGCTGAATCAGGGAAATCGCTGCATGAGTAGCCATGTCAGCAATACCCGAGGAAATGGGGTGGAAAATTGTTGGGGGAACCATGCCTTTATTTAGTAAGTTGTAGGCACTGTTTGGGTATTCTGATAGCCAGTCAGAAAATAGATAGCAGGGGACATTCATCCATATGTGCTGTTTAGTGTGGATGGAGGAGTCTGATAGATTTATTTTGTGCAGTCCACGGGCTAAGGCCCAGTTTACACTGTTGCGATTTCTGATGCAACTTGAGTTGCACAGAATCCCATGAAAATGGTGCCCAGTCACATCAATGTGACTCAGCACAGAGGGCTTTTGGAAAAGTTTCCTGTACTATGGTGCGATTTAAAGTGATTTTGGCCCCATAGAGTTCAATGGAATTGCACAGAAATCACAAATACATGCGATTCTGATGCAATTTGGAAAGCATTTTCATGTTTTTTAACAACTCTCCTTCCAGGTAAAGCAGCAGCAACGCCTTGACTACTATGGATGAAATTTCATCAATCGGACAGGATTAAAATCACCTCAAAACTGCAAAAGTCACACTACAAATTCACACCTCAAAAATGCATTGCACTAGAGTGAAACATGAAAAGAAAAAATGAAAAGAATCTGTATGTGTACAGCCAGCTTTAGGGAAAATATTAACATCACACATCCAGCTTAACAGTGGCTTAACTGGGTATTCTAGAGGCTTCAGCTGAAAAAGGTCAGCTATGTAAAACCTATACTCTCATTGTAGATAAATTGTGTTGGTTCACTTCAAAGATATGTGTATATTTCTTGAGGATGCTGGTGGAGCATTTGAGGTCACATTAGGATTGTTCATGAGCACATGTGTAAATGTATGGTGGTTATGTTTACTTTATTATAGTATGTAATAAAAAAAAATGAAATTCTAGCATAGCAATCCTATGTTGTTTTATCCAGCTATCTGAGCTTTTCATGTTTTTTTGCTTTCTCTTTGTACTGATTGATAGAAGAGCTCAATAGCTCAAGGTAAAATTTTATACGCAGAACTAAGTTGCTTTGACTAATTGAATTCACTCTGGTATGTAAATGATAGGTCTGTTTTAAATTTGGCCATATTATCACAGCTGCTTTATCACTTTTTTTTGCCACAAAGAGAGTTAAAAATATCAGCACTTTATATTTGTAGTACTTGCAAAGGTTTCCATGACAATGATTTTCCTTTATCAAAGCAGTGTGGACCCTCTACAATAAAGAATTTCTCTGTTTGCTGTCAAGTTTGTCATTTGATCAGTGATGTAATGTGCGCAAGAAGCAGGCATTGTTTTTGTTTTAGGTAGGAAAATTACTCTTCAAGCTGACAGAAGCCAGGTCTTACATAATTCTGTAACTCCGTTCAAAAATCTCACAAGAGCATGTCAATATGTCTGTCATGTCTGGGAATGTATTGCTATGAAATGCCTAATGCACTTCATTGGTCTGTCCAGCATTATGCAAGTTATTTTTAGGCACGACAAATCTGGTGCACTTGTTTTGGGTGCCAACTCATTGCTTACCCAAAAAAAAAAAGAATCCGATCACATCTGATACTAAAGGCCCAGGTCCATGAGACTCTGGAATTTAGGTGTAGGTGCACCATCCAACTACCCTGCCATGGCTGCGAGTGCTAGTAATGTGTAGAGCAGTGTATGCCCAGTGACAAATGCTGGGAACGCAGACTGATTGTGTCCTAGGTATTCCTCCCTGGGCACAAAATGCCCTAACTGTTAGTATTGCTCAGTGTACCATCCAGCCGCTGCAACTGCTAGCCTCTCATAGACTTTTACAGGCTGCGGGCATCAGGGCTGGATGGTGCACCTTTACCTTCTACCTGCACCTAAACCCTGGAGTCTCATGTACCCAGCGTGCAGCGTCGGAGTAGCATAGTCCTGTGTAAGCTCTGTGTCAGAGAAAACACAGAGCTAATGACCTTGAGCCCTCTCTCACCTGACAGTACTCAGACCTGGCCATTGGCTGTTGTATTGCATCATGGGGGGAGTGGGAGAAGATGACATACTTTCCAATACCAGGAAGTACCAAGTTCTTCTAAGGGCTCATTCACACCAGTACCTGCGGTATATCACAGCTGCTGGTGTGTGCTTTGAAAGGCGTGGTGTCAATGCGTAAAGATGTATCACATTGTTAACTTTTTCAAATTTATCATTTTTTAATTTTCACAAAATGACCTTTCAACCTAGGTTCACATACATTCGGTGCGGTATATTGCATATGAATCGCACAGGGATGATGCGGTGCGAAATTCGCAGCGTTTTCTGTACGAATTCTGCCCTGCATCAGAATCGCACCCCGTTCATGCAAAATGCTGCGGGTGTGTATGTTAACAACACCCCGAAAGCGGTGCACAAAACACAGTGGGATGTGCAGAATCAGATCACATAGGTGTGAATACCCATGCGATCCGATTCTAGTGTGGACCAAAAAAAGAGTCCTGCAAGTGTTTGGTGTGGGGTGTGGTGTGATCTGATTAGAGCCATTCAAAATGTATGGCTCCAAAAAAAATGTATGCGCAACAAAAAAAGGGTCCTGCACGTTTTTGGTGTGGGGTGTGGTGCGGTCTGATTAGAGCCATACTTTTTTTGGTCCGCACTAGAATCGGACCGCCTGGGTATTCACACCTATGCAATCTGATTCTGCACACCGCACCGGTTTTGCACACCGCTTTCGGGGTTTTGTTAACTTAACATACACACCCGCGACGGTTCACATGAATGGGGTGCGATTGTGATGCGGTGCGGAATTTTCACAGAAAACGCTGCAAATTCCGCACTGCATCAGTGTGAACCAGGGCTCAGTCATCTTTTTGCACTGCAACCCATTGCGATGCTGTGTAGTGCGTTGCAACACGCTGCGCTGAAAGAAAAAAGAGTGTGTTCTGCTTTTTTCAGCACACCTCGCTGCAGCACAGTAGTGTGACTGGAACCAATGTGACTCAGTAAATTGCTTTATCTAGGCATAGGGCAGCCTAGTGTATGGTGTGAACAGGGGCGGACTGACAACTCGTGGGGCCCCCGGGCAATAGGGGATCATGGGGCCCCTGTGTCCTCGCCCACACTCAAATCACACCCAAAAAAGCCTATGAAAGGTACCAGGCACAGCTCATGGGGCCCACTACTGACCCCGGGCCCTCGGGCAGTGTCCGAGTTCCCCAATGGTCAGTCCGCCCCTGGGTGTGAATGGGCCCAAAGAAGTTCAGCAGGTAAATAGAGCATCAGTGGAGCAAAGGTACCAATATGAGAGGGCTGACTTAGCAACAGAATGAGCAAAATGGCAAGTTTAGTTTCAATGTAGAGCATAGTTTATTTTCACTACCATTATTGCAGTGTGAAAATGCTCAGTCCCAGACGCCCAGTTGCACTTTGTCTGCAAGAGTTAGTTTCATCATAGATTACCGAGGCATGTTCTGATTTTGTCATCAGGTAACCTGCCCTGATAATCTCTATGCATTGTTGGAGTGCATGAGTATAGACAGGAAGTGGCGGCAAAGAGGCTGCAGGAGACCAGCAGTACTGAAATGCAACAAAAGACAGAAAAACTGCTGAAAACAAGTATTTTACTTTAAAAATGGCTATTGTTTGTTATATGATGTTTTAGCACACTAGATGTCATTTTTTTGAAGGTTTAAATCTAATTTGAAGTATTTGTTGATGTGACTTACATTCATTCATGCATGCCTGCTCTTACATATTTTTTATTTTGTATTAGATACAGTATTTATAGACTAGGCACTAATGGGAGAGCAAATTAGTTGAAATCAAATTAGTAAAGCTTTTTTAAAAACCTCAGAGGAAAACTGTGGCAGACTATCTGGTTTTCAAAAATTCCAATATCTTAACTTGACGATTTATGGTAACATTTAATAGAATATTTGAAAAATGGTGGACTCTTTAACCACTTATACTGCAGAGGATTTACCCCCCTTCCTGACCAGGCAATTTTTTTGCAATACGGCGTTGCATTATTTTAACTGACAATTGCACGGTCATGCAACAGTGTACATAAATGAAATTTGTCATTTTTTCCCCCCCAAATAGAGCTTTCTTTCAGTGGTATTTGATCACCTGTGCACTTTTACTTTTTTGCACTATAAACAAAAAAGACCGACCATTTTGAAAAAAACAATGTTTTTGACTTTTTGCTATAAAACATATCCAGTACAAAAACTTTAATGAAATGTTATCATAAATTTAGGCCAAAATGTATTCTGTTGTATGTATTTGCTAAAAAAAAAGTCCCAATACATTAATTATGTCCCAGTACATTAATTGGTTTACATGAAAGTTATAGCATCTACAAATGGCAGTGTATATATATATACTGGAATTATTTTTATTTATTTTTTTATACACGTAATGGTAGCGATCAGCAACTTATAGCGGGACTGCGATGGGCATTCTGACACTGGGTGGGTGAGGGGGGGAGAACTACCACTGACATTCCAAATGACACTAATACAGTGATCAGTGCAATTGAAAAGCACTGACACTGTACTAATTACCCTGGGCAGGAAGGGGTTAACATCTGGGGCGGTCAAAGGGTTAACTGTGTGCTGTTTTACATCATGTGCTGTGTGTGGTTTACTATGGAAACATACTGCTGTGTATTTATCTGCTGTGCATGTTGTTTACACACAGGTCTCTCCCGTCAGTGTTACCCGGCGATCGCCGGGTGCTGGCGGGGTATCTCTGGTCGGGACCTGGTGACTGACATCTGTAGCCGCCAATGGCAACACGGGTAGGGCGGCTCGCCCCCTACTCGGAAATACAAATCACGTTTATGTACGTAATTTTGCACAGCCATGCTTCCCTGTAGCAGTATTTCTGCAATAGGGCGGAGGGGAAGTGGTTAACTAGTACAAGTTACTAGAAACAGTGAACCTAAATGAGCCTTTTGCATTATACAAATTTAATGGTCATTTCTTACAGGCAGCCTCCCACCCAACTCCCTAAATCAGGGGTCTCCAAACTGTGGCCCTTGGGCCAGATGTGGTCCTTTGCTTATCTTTATCTGGCCCTTGGAGCACTATTCTTCCCTTTGAATAAAGGCACCATCCCCCCCCACTGACACCAACAATGGGCCATTATTCCTCCCACTAACACAAAATGATGGGGCACTATTCCCTCCACTGACACCAAGAATGGGCCATTATTCCTCCCAATTACACCAATGATGGGGCATTATTCCCCCTACTGGCACCAACAGTGGGTCCTAATTTCTCTCACTGACACCAACAATGGGCCATTATTCCTCCCACTGACACCAACAATGGGCCATTATTCCTCCCACTGACATCAATGATGGAGCACTAGTCCTCCCACTAACACCAATGATGGGGCACTATTCCCCCCACTGACACGAACAATGGGCCATTATTCCTCCCAATTACACCAATGATGGGGCACTATTCCCCCCACTGACATGAACCATGGGCCATTATTCCTCCCAATTACACCAATGATGGGGCATTATTCACCCTACTGGCACCAACAGTGGGACCTAATTTCTGCCACTGACACCAACAATGGGCCATTATTCCTACCACTGACACCAATGATGGGGCACTATTCCTCCAAATGATGCCAACATTGGGGTGCTATTCCTCCCACTGACACCAACGATGGGGCACTATTCTTCTCCCTAATACCAAAGATGGGACATTGTTCAGTCCCACTAATGCTAAAATATTTACTACTCCCACTGGCCACAGTCCAACCCCCCTTGAAAGATCGTAGACTGGCCATTTTGTATAGAAAGTTTGCAAACCCCTGCCCTAAATCCTAACATTGCAGCCGGATTGGGTGGTACACATGTCACAGCAATGATGCTTTGCTTTGCGGTCGTGAAATATTTAACTCCGCTTGTAGATTTTGATAGGCAGCACTGCGTATCAAACTTGCCCATTGAGGCCAATAGGACTGCACCATTAACCACGAGCCTAATGCTTGGCTTGCAGTTGTGGTAATTCAATACAACTTTTCCCTTGGATTAAAAAAAAAAAAAAAAGCCAAAATGCATTCAGGAGGTGGCAGGATGGACTCCTGAATGCCTAGCAGCTGTTTTACCATTCTCGGTGGATTGCTTTTCAGAGGGCAGTAGAGATTGCCACCCATGAGAATTTCTAACTGTTATTTTTTTTTTTTTAATGTTAGGCTCAAAGTTTTATTAAATTGCAAAATACAATAAAGAAAAACCTGAAATCTCTTTCTAAGAGGGAAAAGTGTTGTAGTGGATGCCCGCTGTGTGGCTTTAGGCCCCTTTTACACAGCCACCTGGCAGATCTGATCAGAAGCTTTATGCAGCCCATAGAACCATGCTAGCTCTAAGAGCAGCCAGATGTAAACTTGTATCCCTTTTACATCCGCTACCATCCAGGTCTGGAAAACAAAAAATAAAAAATGAATGCATCCCAAACGTAATGGATCCATGATCGGAGGTAGCCTGATGTAAACAGACACAAGAATATTTACATTAGTCTGCCCATAAAGCCATTACAGGTGTGCCACAGTCTGCTATCACAATGCCGACTGAGGCAGAATGGGCAACGTTGTCACATCTCAGATTGCCTTCAGGGGATCAGGAAAGATTTTTTTTTTTTCCCCGCATGAGCAGATTTACCAATGGTTTATAGAGGGTTTTCTTGCCTTCCTCTGGATCAGTATGGCTATAGGGTTATTTATATGGAGGTTTTTTTATTTGATTTATTTATTCTTTTGGTTGAACTAGATGGATTTATGTCTTTTTTTTTTTTTTTTTTTTTTTTTTTTTCCTTTATCAAACCACAAAATCCAAATAAAAACTGTTCTCCTCACCATTTTTGACTTTGTGATGATGGGTGTTTGAAATGAATAACATGAATATTGCTGTGCCAAACCTAATGCGAAGATGCAAAGTCACCAGCAGTCCACATTGAAAGGATTTCATGTGTTTATTGTGAAGACGATGCCAAATAACTCATAAGAAACCAATGTTTTGGGGCCTTGCAGAGTTGCTTTCTCAAGGCATTATGTGACCACCAGTGTTGTCACTATGTCGCTTTGAGAAAGGGACCCTGCAAGGCCCCAAAATGTTGGTTTCTTATTCCTTATGTGACACAATAAACACGTAAAGTGCATCTGTTTGGAGTGACTTTGCATCTTTTCATCTTTTTTCAACCAGACTAACTATGTAACTGGCTTGTTAGGAATAACCTGCTTTGTTTTGTGTAGTTTAATGTTAAGAGTTCAATTTACAATCATCTCAATCACTTCAATGTATCTCTTTTGAAGGTTATTATTTGGTTTAATTAAATTGTCATTCTACTTCAAGCAAGGGGAAAACCTTACTAGCTGGGATTGGATTGTTTGCTGTGGGCGACACCTTTACTTTTCCTCTTCCACAGACTTTAGAACCCAACCCTATTAATTCAAGCCTAATAGAGATGTGCAGGAGACCTGCTCTCCATCTGTTTTGGAGGAAATGAGTCACATGAAAAGGAATTTTTTTCGGTCAGTTGGTCTCTTTTTTTCAATATGGAAAAGATACTTTTATGGCATTATGAGTAAAAATAATGTTTTTTTTCAACTGCTATTCAAAATGTTTTCCTCTAAGATTCCACTATTTATGTTTAATACATTTTATAAATTTTTTACATGAATTCATAAGTAGTTTTCTTCTTGGTTAGGTGTTGAAGTAACTGATGTCAATGCTTGTTCTGGGAAATTATGTTGTGCACTGTGCTTTACAGTGTCACCTCAGTTTATATGAAATAAGGGTCTCTATATTCCCTTTTATTTGTGTGGGAGGCTTTTGATTCCCCCCATCCCTTTTCCAAGGAAATAGTGTACAAGAGCCCATAAACTCTTAGCTACGTAACACAGATGAAAATAACAAATATATCAAGGAGGACTTTACTGGTTACAGTGTGTATCCAGGGGTTGGCATGGTAACAACTAAAACCAAAACATTAGCATTGCCCTAAAGGTACAGGAACAATAAAGTGATACTAAAGGTTCAGATTAACCAAAAAAAAAGTGTCTGCAATGGTTTTGCACAGAGCAGCCCCAATCCTCCTCTTCTTGGGTCCCATGCCAGCGCTCCTGGCTCCTCCCCCTTGCTGAGTGCCCCTAGAGCAAGCTGCTTACACTGGGGGCACTCGTGTGTTCTCACTCCCGAGCCAACTCTGTGTATCTATAAGACACACAGTGTGTGGCTTGCCACCGCCCCCCACTTCCTCCTCACTACCTATGATTGAAAGCAGCAGGAACCAATAGCTCCTGCTAGAGTGTCTCAGCGCATATGGATTGAGATCAGGCTCAGGTAAGAATTAGGGGGCTAATGGGGGAGCTGCACACTGAAGGTTTTATACCTTCATGCATAGAATGCATGAATGTAAAAAACCTTTAGTCTTTAGAACCACTTTAACCGCTTTCCCACCACCCTGTAGCAGATATACTGCTACAGGGTGGCAGGGGTGTGCAAAATCACGTGTATATACAGTTGCAAGAAAAAGTATGTGAACCCCTTGGGATTACGTGGAGTTTGCATTAATTGGGCATAAAATGTGCTCTGAACGTCATCTAAGTCACAACAATAGAAGAACACAGTCTGCTGAACATAATACTACACAAACATTAGATGTTGCCATGGTTTAATTGCACATAACATGTAAACATTCACAGTGCAGGGAGGAAAAGGTATGTGAACCTTTGGACTTAATAACTGGTTGACCCTCCTTTGGCAGCAATAACCTCAACCAAACGTTTCCTGTAGTTGCAGATCAGACCTGCACAACGATCTGGAGTAATGTTGGACCACTCCTCTTCACAAAACTGTTTCAGTGTAGCAATATTCTTGGGATGTCTGGTGTGAATCGCTCTCTTAAGGTCATGCCACAGCATTTCAATCGGGTTGAGGTCAGGACTCTGACTGGGCCACTCCAGAAGGCGTATTCTGTGCTGTTGCAGCCATTGTTTTGTTGAATTACTTGTATGCTTTGGGTCATTGTCCTGTTGCATCACCCATCCTATGCGGAGCTTCAGTTGGCGGACAGATGGTCGTACGTTTTCCTGCAAAATGTCTTGATAAACTCTGGAATTCATTTTCCCATCAATGACAACAATCCGTCCAGGCCCTGAGGCAGCAAAGCAGCCCCAAACCATGATGCTCCCTCCGCCATGTTTTACAGTGGGGATGAGGTTTTGATGTTGGTGTGCTGTGCCTTTTTTTTCTCCACACATAGTGTTGTGTGTTCTTCCCAAACAACTCAATCTTGGTTTCATCTGTCTACAGTATATTTTGCCAGTAGTGCTGTGGAACATCCAGGTGCTCTTTTGCAAACTTCAAACGTGCCGCAATATTCTTTTTGGACAGCAATGGCTTCCTCTGTGGTGTCCTCCCATGTACTCCATTCTTGTTTAATGTTTTCCTTCTTGTAGATGTGTCAACAAAAATGTTAGCATGTGCCAGAGATTTCTGTAGGTCTTTAGCTGACACTCTGGGATTCTTCTTTACCTCATGCAGCATTCTGCGCTGTGTTCTTGCAGTCATTTTTACAGGACGACAACGCCTAGGGAGAGTAGCAACAGTGCTAAACTTTCTCCATTAGTAGACAGTCTGTCTTACCGTGGACACATGAACATCAAGGCTTTTTGAGATACTTTTGTAACCCTTTCCAGCTTCATGCAAGTCAACAGTTCTTGATTGTAGGTCTTCTGAGAGCTCTTTTCTGCGAGCCATGGTTCACATCAGACAGTGCTTCTTGAAACCAGTAAACCCAAAACAGGTGTGTGTTTTTTAAGGGCAGGACAGCTGTCAGCAACACATCCAATATCATCACACTGATTGGAGTCAAGGTTGGCTCACTCCTGGCTCCAATTAGCTCTGGGAGAAGTAATTAAGCTAGGGCAATTATTGCAGTTATGTGCAATTAAACCATGGCAACATCTAATGTTTGTGTAGTATTATGTTCAGCAGACTGTGTTCTTCTATTGTTGTGACTTAGATGACGTTCAGAGCACATTTTATGCCCAATTCATGCAAAACTCTACATAATCCCAAGGGGTTCACATACGTTTTCTTGCAACTGTATTTGTGATTTTGCATTTCCGGGTAGGGGGTGCGTGCGTGCCCTACCCACACCACAATTCGCAACTGTCAATCACAGGGTCCTGGCTGGTGATTACCCGCCGGCATCCGGTGATTACAGAGCATCTCCGACACGGAGGAGGACTGTTTTGTTTACGAACAGTCCTCCTCCCTGTCAGCTTGGGCACACTACTCTGGATGGCTGTGCACAGCACAGCCATCCAGAGCAGTGTGATTACAGTGAAGCACACAGACACTGCCCCCTAGTAAAACACTCCCAGCACACAGTTAACCCTTTGATCGCCCCTCATGTTAACCCCTTCCCGCCCAGTGCCATTAGTATAGTGTCAGTGCTTTTTTTTTTAGCATTGATCACTCTATTGGTGTCACTGGGGATGTCCGTGACACCACGTCAGTTCCTCCCAGTGTCAGGATGTCCACTGCAGTCCCGCAGTACTAAGTATAAGTTGCTGATCGCCGCCATTACTAGTAAAAAAAAAATAATAAATAATTCCAGTATCTATACCGCCATTTGCAACTGCTATAACTTTTCACATAAACCTATTAATTTACACATATTGGGATTTTTTTTTTTTTAGCAAAGAGATGTCGCAGAATACATTTTGGCCTAAATTTATGACAAAATTTATTTTTTTAATTTTTTTACTGGACATGTATAATAGCAAAAATATTGTTTTGAAATTGGCAGTCTTTTTTATATACTGTATATAGCGGAAAAAATAAAAAATACACAGCCAATCAAATACCATCGAAAGAAAGCTCAATTTGTGGGAAAAAAGGACGTAAATGTCATTTGGGTGCAGTGTTGCACGACCGCGCAATTTTCAGTTAAAGTAACGCTGCGCCGTGACGCAAAAAATGGCCTGGTCAGGAAGGGGGGTAAATCCTTAGGAGGGCAAGTGGTTAATATTTGTATTATTATTATTATTTGTATTGACAAAAGGGAAAAAGCTTACTCCACATCATTGCTCTGGACTAGCTTCCTGCTAGTGACAACAGTGGACCATGCCTGAACAATGTGTATCAGTACACTAATCTCTACTAAGGGCTCATGTGACAGAGTAAACATCCATGAGCACAATTGGGAGACACTTGTCACCTCTTAACAGGAAGTGTCTGAAAAAGGATGATTACATATTCTTTAAATTAAAAATTTGCAGTATATTTAAAAAGAATGAAAAAAGGATCTTCATAGCAGGATCATTACATATTTTTAAGTAAGAAATATATGACATAATTAAAAAGATTGCAAAAAAACTTTTGAAGTTACATTGCCTTTACCATTACATTAACCATATTAAAGCTAATATGACATATTAGTGATTTTAGATCTACTTTAAAGCAATATTAAACCAAAAAGCAAAAATTCATTATATTGCAGCTTACCATTTCTTAGATATGATGGCTACATTTGCTTTCTTTTTTTTAGACTTTCTTTCTTCTATTTTCATCTGGTGATCCAGCCAGTGAGACTAGGTTCACACTTCTGTGATCTGGTTTTGATCCAAATTTCAGTGCGATTATGTAGCACTGCTTGGACTCTACTTGGATGTGGTTTGCATATTCTGTGCGGCCAAAATCAGGATGAAATCACACCAAAGTACAGTACCTTTTTTGAAATCGATACATGCTGAGCTGCATTGATGTGCACGACACCATTGAAAACCATGTGATTTCCGTGGTCATGCGATACTATGCAACTCAAGTCGCATCTGAAATCACATTAGTGTGAACCAGACCTAAGTTTGTCATTTTTCCTAAGAACAAGCTCTTGAGCAGAATGTATCAGTTACAGTGATGAGACAAACCATTTAACAGTAATGGGGTGCTTACAGTGATCAGCTTTTATTTATGTAAAACCTTTATTGCAAAAAGAAAAACCTGTTTGCTGTAAATTCTTAAATTGTATTAGATGGAGTTTGACTTCAATTTGTTAGTGTATTTAAATCTGCTAGTACATCTAACACTCCCCTACCAACAAATTGACAATGCTGATGTTCAAAGGGGCCCTGTGTGCTCCTTCATATAGAGTGGGGATGTGTTACTGGCCAGATCACCAGGTGAAAACAGAGGAAAAAAAAGATCATGAATGCAGTCACCACATCGAAGGATTGGTAAAATGTAATATGTTACATTTTTGGTTTCGGGATTAATACTGCTTTAAGGAAATATTGTCACTTTAGACATTCACGGCAAAACTCCAGTGACTGCTGATAGACCACTCCATTCCCCACTAAGGTATTCTTCCCTATCCAAGCTCCTCTGCTTCTTTCCCACTGCAGAAGTCTATTCTTTATAAGCTCAGATTTATTTATTTCAGGTTCTTATTTAGTGACGTCAATTTACGCAGCGCTTTACACATATATATTGTACATTCACATCTGTCCCTAACCCTCAAGGGGTGTACAATCTAAGGACCCTAACTATCATTCATACATACTAGGGCCAATTTATACAGGATCCAATTAACCTGCCAGCATGTCTTTGGAGTGTGGGAGGAAACCAGAGTACCCGGAGGAAACCCACGCAAGCACAGGGAGAACATGTTGGATCGTTTTGAAACTAGGGCTGGTGATTGGCTGTTCAGGCCAAGGCACTGTTACATAGGGGAGGTCACATGCTCCTAGAAGCCCCCCCCAAATCCATTTCAGCAGCAGAACGAGGGCCCTGACGGCAGGGAAGTAGTGATGGAGAGTATCAATAGACACTGTCACTTTTGGATAAGTGACAACTTCTTCTTTTTTTTTTTTTCTTTTTTCTTTTATTCGGGTCATTATTTGTCCTTATTCTCCTACCACAAAAACTCAATATTTATATAGAGATTATCTTAAAAAAATATCCCAAAGTTCAGTAGACACTGCATAATATGGATTGTGTTACAGTCCTGCAGGACAGGTTCATGTGCGGCATGCTATGGTATAAATGTTAAGTACTGTACCTAAAGCACATGCTTAACATTGCTGTCCATATGGATGTATTCACAGCGTGAGTCTTCAGTAACATATAATGCTTTGTAGCTTTTGTTTGCAGACACAACAGCGGGAGAACACCTAAGCACACCTTCAGGCAGGAACAATCCTACCAGTCAGTGGAAGCTTTGACTTTGAATGCACCTTTGGTTGGAAACTAACCTGTCACTTTATCTCCTGTGTGTATTTGACATTTGGATACACTAAAGTTTTAAGGAGACTCTTGGGAAACTTGTGGGATTGCCCTCTCCTAGTAGCACTTCACCCATGCTGCAACACTGGGTAACTAGAAGAACCTTTGCCTTCTGCTAAGGTGACAGATCGGGGCTAACCTTCCTAAATATTCAGTCCCTCCACCTAAAAGGGCAAGGGGAACTCTCTCCTAGGAATACCTTGCTCCTGGACAATACCTTGCTCACTTGTAACATGCAGAAATGCAGGTTCAGACTTGAAGATGCAATTCAATTCCTTAATAGGAACATAAGGTACGACAGGAGGAGGTAGAACATCCAAACTCTTTTAGAGGCTCCTTCACCTTCTCATGTAGCTGTTACTGTGTGGGTCTCAGCATCCACTGGAGCAACACACTGCATCCACAAAACAGGAGCTTCAATAGTTACTCCATTCAAGCTCCCTGACTCTAGCAGGACTCTTCAGGCCAATATGGCCTCTAGGCACAAGGCCTGCTTGTAGTGCAACACTGTCAAGGCCCCGTCTCCAGCCCTGGGGGCCTCTTAACATGCATACAGCTTACTCAGAGAGGAAAAGTCTCCACAAGGACCCTCTCCTCCAAAGAGAAGTAGAAAAGGACCTGTCTAGAACAGAGTTCAGCAGTTTTGTCAAAGCCTTGTCCAACCCAATGATAAAAACCCACCTGGGGCTGGCCAGCTGACTCTTCTGTCATTGAACCCTGGAACTCCCTCGACAGAGTGAATGGCAGATAATGTGCCCCTGAGCATCACGTTGCAGAAGAGACCTTGTAAAAGAACAAAACATTAGCACAGCCAGGCTGCTAGGGAACATATGCCTATAAATATGTGTTTAGATGTTTGGAGCGTGTGCGTGTATTGATGTGAAATTATATTTTTAATATAAGCTTTGGATTGATTAGAGAATGTTTAAACCCTTATCTGTGTATATTCTTCTGTCTGTCTGGGTTTTAATTAAGCTTTAATAAGACATAATATATTTCTATAAACACTGCATGGTGTTAAAGGATAAATTCCCCATTAGTAACATCTTACATCTTACACCCATGTTCAGGGAGTAATATTAACATGTTACTAAAGCACCTTCCCACATCCCGACCCTATCCCTCCCATCATGACAGCAGGCGGGGATCTTCTCCCTGCACCTGTTGTCACATTTCAAATACAGTCACCACAGCAGATTGCTTGTAGTTCTTAATGAACTGAGAGGATGCTGGTGAGCCCTCTCATAGTTCAATTATCTTCCTGGACTTCAGTAATTGCCTGCCTATATGGGAGTACTGACAGTCTGCAGGAGCCTGACATTGCACATGCGATCTACTGATCACAGGTGCAATGCTCTGCAGGCTCCTACAAAAAAAAACAATAAATACACATTTTTTTTTTTACCTGCAAAAAATGTGCATTTATCATTATTATTTTTTTAAGTGAGCTTATCCTTTAACTACAGTAACCAATTTTAGAACTCCTTTTATTGAGGTCAGACCACTACAAGTATGATCCTGGTTGGTTGCTACAGGTGCTGTTGTGCATTGCTCCTTGAACTCTTTAAAGTGTTCCTAAACCCACAACAGTAAAATCGGTCTGTATATGCAGTAAAGCATGCTTGTTATACTCACTGTGGAACTTAAGGGGTTAATCATCTTCATTGTTTAAAGAGAATGTTTGATCCTGTCTTCTCTGATCTTCCCCTTCTTCCACGTTTCCCATTTCACCTCCAGATAGAACAGAGCCTCGGGGACACTCTGCACATGCTCAGTTTGGTGTGTACTGCTAGAGAGTTTTTTCTTTTTCTTCGGAGGGTGCATGTGACCAGCACAGGGCCAATCAGCACTGTCCAGACAGAGGGTCAGGGGTTATGGAATCTCATAGGGCAGTGAGAGAGAAATTAAAACTCCTCCTACAAGCTTTAACCAGTGGTCAGCTGGATACTGATAGAAGTCACAAGACTGCTATATACTGCTGATGAGAAAAGGTATTTAGCAGTTTATATTTACTAAAATAGTTGCACTTCCATGTTCTGTGTACTGTGGGAGATCAGATATAGTGAATTCAGGGTCCTGAGTTTAGTAACTTTCACTGAATAACAGACCCTCCAGCTGTGCTGTATCCCGTGGGACTGCCCTAGGGTTTAAACAAAATCCTGGGGTCCCACAGGTCCAGGACTCCAAATGAATATTTTATAGGCACAGGTACTGTGGCATATTTGTGTAGTGTGTATCAGTAGGTTCAAATCCTACTTATCCATGCTACTTTAAAGACCAACCCTGAGAAATCTGAAAACTCACCTTTGCAGTGAGGATGCCCCTGCACTCCAAGTAATAACTGCTCGTTTAGGTCTAGGGTGGAGTAAAAACATTTTACTTACATGAACCTCTGCTCCACTGGCAGGCAACACTTCCCCATGCTCCAATAGTGGACTGTTCCTCGGCATCCTAATGTCCAATGTAAAGCTATGGTCCCTGCATTGGTCTCGATGACATCGGGACTTTAGACTGTTGGAGCATGGGGAAGAAGATGCTGCAGGGACCAGTCTGGCAGCGTGGAGTGAGAAGGATCGTGTAAGTAAATCTACTTTTTCATGCCACCTAGACCTAAACAAGCAGGTAATCCTCATATTTTCTGGAGTTTGGATTTCAGCCACACCAATTATTCAGTGCACCGTAGCCTTATGTATTTATTTCCGGTACTTATATAGCGCTGTCAATTTACGCAGCGCTTTACATATATATTGTACATTCACATCAGTCCCTAACCCTCAAGGGGCCTACAATATAAGGTCCCGAATTCACATTCATACATACACATACTAGGGGCAATTTAGACAGGAGCCAATTAACCTACCAGCATGTCTTTGGAGTTGATTGTTTAATGTTATGTGGCTGAATCCCATTGTTCTATAGTTTGTCTGGCTTGGCTTGCCCCCCTTTTCCAGCTATAGCGCTGCTGTGCAGTGGTCAGGCATCACATATGATCTGCGCCATTTCCCTCGTTCTCAGGTTCTAAATCTGGGTGGTATGAAATACGCCTATGTGAAAACTGGCTAACTCAAACTCTGGTTGTACATGTATGGAGCCCTTGTAGAATTATTTATTTTTATTACAGGTACTTATATAGCTCCATCAATTTATGCAGTGCTTTACATGTATATAATACATTCATATCAGTCCCTAACCTTCAAGGGGCATGCTATCTAAGGTCCCTAACTAATATTCATACATACACATACTAGGGCTAATTTAGACAGGAGCCAATTAACCTACCAACTTGTCTTTGGAGTGTGGGAGGAAACAGAAGTACCCAGAGGAAACCCACACAGGCACAGGGAGAACATGCATACTCCAGGCAGGTGGTGCCGTGGTTGGGATTCAAACCAACGACTCTACTACTGCCAGGCAGAAGTGCTAACCATTTAGCCACTGTGCTAATTACTAACTAGCTTTGAGAATTGTCTCAGTCCAAGCTGCGCCACCATGCATACCACCCCGGATCTGTGTAATGCATTGCTGTGCCTAGTAGAAACACAGGCCACTTGTGGAGATTTATTTCAGCAGAGCTTAAAAATGTATTCTGGGAAAGATTGTATTTTATGGCTGTCCCTAAATGTGGATGGAGAGAGAGAGAGAAGGGAACTGTGTAACTTGATATGTTCTTGAAAGCTTTGCTGAGGGTAGCATGCTGCAGACATAAGCCGTGTCAATAGGAACTCTATTCAGTCTGTGCAAATAGCCTCGTGACCCATGTGTGATTGGCAGCCTGTACAAGGGAGGGCCTTTCTTTAGAACGAGCTCACATTTTGGCGGCACTTCTGACTGACTGATTTCCTGACTGCTTTATGTATTTTCTCCTTCTTGGACCGGCAGAGCCTCGTGCAGGCTCGTCGTACTGGTTTTTGCGGAGTCGTCAGCAACATAGAACAGGCTGAGAAGATGGTCGATCGTTGCTGTTCTTGCTAATCCTGGGAAAATGCTGCCTTGGCTCGTGAGAGGTTCTCGGTTGGGGAAGAGAATGAAGTACAGGATCACTTTACAAGACGATCTGCCAGGTGTGTAGCCGCGGAGAGCAGTCATGCCTCTGAGCTGAGCGTATCCATGATATTTTTAGGTGAAAGTACATGTGTTCGGAGGATAATGTGCGTCTGGGTGGGTGGGTGTGCTCCTGGGGGCCGGCCAGACCTCACCTTTAACAAAGAGCGCTTTAAGAAAATGTGCCCAGCTTGGATTCTTGTGTGGCTCTGCAATACATACTTTTAAAGGGGAAATCCACTGAGAATTATTTGGCTGAAGAATATAGAGGTGAAATTGTAATGTGTTACTATCACTCGGTGCTTCTCCTCTGTCAAGTCAGTTATTGATGGCTTTTCGAGCAGTTTCGAGCCCAGCCCTGCCACTCCAGTGTTGGATCCCTTAAGATCTATGGGAATTATGTGACGCTAAAGCTGCCCACGCACATTGCAATCCGATTGCTCAGTCACTAACGTTTAGGTCAAATTGCGCAAACCTTTCCAAGATTCAGTAGATCCAAGCCTCTCACATAAATAGCATGAAGTTGTAGGAAGCCATAATTGGAAGAGACATAAGTTGACCGTATGCTAGTAGAATATTTTAATGAATGTTCATACAAAAATCTCAGCAGTACATTTGATAATGCCAACAGCAACGTGAAAAAAGTCATTTGAAGGTGTTCCAAAATGTATTTTGCTATTAACATTACATTTTTGATGTGAACGGAATCTCCTAACAAAAACCACAAACACTATTAGAAACTCATTTATATGAGAAACTTTTACGAGGCTGCTCCTTCAAATCACCTTTATGGCCAAAAACGAACCAAAATCAGCCAAACATGTTTCAACTAAATACTACTACTATACAGCTGAAGGGCTTGTTCACACCATGTCCATTGAGCTGCATTTTTCTGCACACTGTTGTTTTCTATGTGCCTGTTCACACTATACATGTGCAGAAAGCACAGCATGGAAGCCCTCAATGTTGACATGTGTGGTATGACTGTACGATTTAACATTAGCAGTCCATTGATTTGCGTGGTGTCATCTCAGTTCCTATTTTACAATTACCACCAGACTGTACAGTGTTTTAAAATGATGCATGTGGTGATATAAAAAAATCCTACAGTTAATGCATAGGAAAACTAGAATGTAAGAAATGAATTGTAGGTGTGCATGTGGTCAGGCAAGGAAAGCTGATGGGGAATTAGAAACTAACACAGATGGTGGAAGACATCAGCCGGAGAAGCACACTGAGTTGTGTGATACTAACACATCAGACTCCCCTTACCTACTGTACTCCTGCTCAAAGCATTAGACTCAGGTTTTCTTAACTAATTGGATAATTATTAGTGAGTAATATCATTGGATAATTGTATTTGTTGTGTGCATGTACTTCATTTACAAGAATCATTTTTTTTAAATAGTGCTACATATTAATTAGTAGCCGTTCTCAATCTTTTTACCCCAGAGGAACCCTTAAAATAATTTTTAGGTCTCAGGGAACCTCTAAGAGCAATTCATGGATGGTCAGTGGAAAGCATGCCTCACTTACAGTGTGGTCAGAATATCACCCCTCTAAACAAATAAAAAGATTATTGGTGTCATGCAGCTGGCTCTGCTATGTGCCAGTGGCCTCAAAACTATGCTGGCACTATCAAATGGAAGGTCAGTAAGCCAGAGCCAAAGTAACCCCTAGCAACTTCTGCAGCAGTGGACTCTAAATTGTAGCCATTTGCTTGTGGCCCTCGGACACTATACCTCCCACTGATATGAGGGACTATTCTTCCCTCTCACACCGACAATGGGATACTGTTCCTCCCACAAACACCAGTGATGGCACATAACTTCTTTCTCTAACATCAGTGATGGGGTGCTATTCCTACTGACACCAATGATGGGGCACTATTCCTCCCTCTAACATCAGTGATGAGGCACTGTTCTTTCCACTGACACTAATGTTGAGGTGATATTACTCCCACTGACACCAACAATGGGGCACTATACTCCTCTTGACACCAACAATGGGGGCACTATTCTTCCATGTATTACCAATGATGGGGCACTATTCTTCCAAGTATTACCAATGATAGGGCACTATTCTTCCACGTATTACCAATGATGGGGCACTATTCTTCCAAGTAGTACCAATGATGGGGCACTATTCTTCCAAGTATTACCAATGATGGGGCACTATTCTTGCAGGTATTACCAATGATTGGGCACTATTCTTCCAAGTATTACCAATGGTAGGGCACTACTTTTCCATGTATTACCAATGGTGGGGCACTATTCTTCCAAGTATAACCAATGATCAGACACAATTCTTCCACGTATTACCAATGATGGGGCAATATTCTTCCACCTATTACCAATGATGGGGCACTATTCTTCCAGGTATTACCAATGATGAGGCACTATTCTTCCAAGTATTACCAATGGTGGGGCACTATTCTTCCAAGTATAACAAATGATCAGACACAATTCTTCCACGTATTACCAATGATGGGGCAATAATCTTCCACCTATTACCAATGATGGGGCACTATTCTTCCACGCATTACCAATGATGGGGCTCTATTCTTCCAGGTATTACCAATGATGAGACACTATTCTTCCAAGTATTACTAATGCTAGGGCACTAATCTTCCAAGTATTACCAATGATAGGGCACTAATCTTCCAAGTATTACCAATGGTGGGGCACAATTCGTCTTCCTACTGACCACAGGGGTGCAATGTAATTTTTTTACTCTCAATGACCACCAAGTCTGAGGAATTATCTCTTCCCACTGGTCAAAGTCTGGCCCCCCCTAAAGTCTTGAGGTCCGTAAACTGGCCCTTTTGTTTAGAACATTTAGATACCCCAGCTCTAGAGGAACCCTGGTTGTTTGACTCCTATATAGGTACAACTAAAAATGCAGGATACCATTGGATGGGCGTGAGATCATTTGGATTTGAAATGCTATAATATAATAGCTGTAAATCTACAGCTAGGACTTCATTACTACAATAATGAAAAGCACATTCATGCATTAGCATATGTCAACCACTTATATATAAATAGTAACATGTGCACGGTGTATTTGTTGGCTTTATCTCAGTATTGAATACATACAGACACATGTGCATGCTTATATGCTAAAGTCTGCCTGTTTGGCTTCAAATGCAAAAAAAAAATGAATATGTATCATATAAATGCACAGCATGTCAGAGCATGTGTTAAGGATTTACCTCCATATGTAAGCTGTAAAAAATGTAATATTCAGATTTTTTTTATTAAGGTAGAGCAGAGAGCACAAACGATGTCTACTAACCCCTAAAAAAACAGAGTTTGGTATCCCATTGTCCGGTCAGTCAAGATGATTTCTGATTGGATGACTCTGGTTACTGCACTCTGCACCTAGCTCTTTGACTTCTACAAACTGTTTATAAGCGAAATAATTCTGCTGGAAATGTTAAATTGCCAAAGGCACGATTAATGCATTTCTGTACCCGACTTTTTGTGCTTGCATTGTGTGGTGTTGGAAGGGTTAACTTATTCATTGTAGGAAGTGCAGTCACAGGGGTTAATCAGATTACCAGTGAGGGTTAATGAGAGTATCTTGCGCTTTGTAGAAGCGGAGGTCCTTGGAGAAGCCTTGTCTGTTGTTTTGTGTCATAGAAGTGGCTCAGCAGGAGGAAGTGTGACTGTGAGATCCAGTGAAACACTGCTGTGTGTGTGTGAGGCCACAGCTGGGTGGTTATTCTCACTTCCTCTTCTGTTTCATTCTGTTTACAGCGGTGAAAATGTGAGCTTATTCAGGTGTGCATTTCAGCTCTGGTTTATGGAATGTACTTAAAGCTGGAATCCAGGCAAAATGACTCTCCTTTAAAACATTCCACAGTAACCAGAAAGGATATAAATCCACTTTGTGTGCAACAAATGCCTTTACAAACCCAGATATGAAATTGTAAAAGTGGTACTGACATTGTCACTGTGCTGTTCATAGCCTGTGCAGAGAGCAGACCTGTGGGAGGGGCCCAGCAGGTCCACCCACTAAAGGCTACCTGCAGAAAATGACAGGAGGGGGCAGGAACAAGACCTGTCACCCTGCACAAGGAAAGAGAGCAGCAGTGACTGGTCTTTGAAACAGATCGGAAGACAGAAGGTGGAAACGCTGCACACTGGAACCCAAGCACTATAGAGAGAGGTAAAGCTACAGCTGCAGCCTGAACTCCTCTTGGCTATGCACTTCTGACATGTTTCACCCTGCCTACAGGACTTAATCACAGAGAATATATGAACCTATGATGTCTATGATTAAGCCCGTAGGTGGGGTGAAACATGTCAGAAGTGCATAGCCAAGAGGACTTCACACTGAAGCTGTATCTTTACTGCTCTATATAGTGGCTGGGTTCTGATGTGCAGTATTTCCACCAATCTGATCTAGCTAGCCTTGTTTATTTATTTTTATTTTATGTACTTATATAGCACAGTCAATTTGCTCAGTGCTTTATATATATATATATATATATATATATATATATTGTACAGTCACATCAGTCCCTAACCCTCAAGGGGTGTACAATCTAAAGTCCCTAACTCACATTCATACATACAGGAACAATTTAGCCAGAATCCAATTAACCTCCCAGTGGGTCTTTGGAGTGTGGGAGGAAACCCATGCAGGCAGAGGAAGAACATGCAAACACCAGGCAGGTGGTGCAATGGCTGGGATTCGAACCAACGACCCGAGTACTGCCAGGCGGATGTGCTAACTATTTAGCCACTGTGCTGCCCATTTGAACATCAGCACCCAATTTGTGCTTTGGACTGCAGGGGAAGTTCTAGATTTTTTTCATATGGGTCATAGTGACCAGTCTTTATCACCAAAGTTCCAGCACAAAGGCAAAGCTTCACAATGGATTACTGCACAGATCTGGAAGAAATGCACAAAGCATGCCAAGATCCAAGTAGGAATTTACATGGCTTTTGTATTTAGACAAGCCATCTGCAGGAACTCATAGGAACCAATCAGAACCAGAACCAATCAGAAAGCTCTATAATGGTGAAATATGTTTGGTTGCTATGAGCCCCTTTACATTTTTACTATTTACAAGTTTTTTTTCCTAATTAAAGCAGTATTAAATCCAAAAGCAAACGTGTAATATATTGCATCTTATCAATCTTCAGATGTGGTGGCTGCATTAGTTTTCTTTTTTAGTCTGTTTTCCCTCTGTTTTCATCTGCTGATCTGGCCAGTAACACACCTCGTGTATTAGAGTGCTCCCAAGTGAATGTGCCAGCGTTTCCCACGTATTAATTGTAGAGGGGGTGCTGTGTGTACAGGGAGAGGGGCAGTACATAGAGGGAGGGTAGCAGTGCAGACAGGGAGGGGGGTAATGAGTACAGGGAAGGGGGGCAATGTGTACGGGGGGGGGGGGCAGTTTATACCACCCTACACTGATATGAATAGTCCCTGATCCTTTCCTACACTATCTTAGAAAAACAACTTCAATATACTGTACATACACTTAATTAATTGAATGGCACCCAAATACACCTTTCCAGTCCACCTGTGTTGCAGCTCCTCACAACATGTGGTAACGCACTAGGGTGCATTGCGCTTCACTGTGTTGCAGAAAATGCTACATGTGCAATTTTTGGTCAGTTATTAAATAAAATAATTAATTAGTGTAAATTGCTGTCAGCAATACAACTAGGAGTAATTGAAAATGAAGGCTACAAGATGCTATTGTTCTCTTGCACAGCTTCTGTCTAATGCTTATGAACATGACACTTGAAGTGGAAAAGGTTGTTGACCCACGATGTACAGTTCAGATATAGTTGTTCAGATTAACAAGCCTGGTAATTAATACAAGGACCAGTCCTAGTCTCTGTAGCAGTACACATAAAGTAACATGTCATAGCTCTCTGCTTCATTAACATGTCTGTCTCACCCTGTGCCTCACACATAAATTCTCAGCTGGCCCCACTTATACATGGTGAACATCTAGGTGGCGTGTGGACCTTTTCAGCTGGCATATGCCCATTTTTATAATGGACCTGCTCCAACACGGTGGGCATTCTGTTGATATGTGGACCTACTGTGATTTCATGATTTGTGAAGTTAGAGTACCCACTGTAATTCTTGAACTTAAAGTAGCACTAAGGGCTTAGTACATTCGTTGATTTAAAGAAACACCTGCTGTCCTTGTCATGACCGCCAAGACCTTCATGATTCACAGGTGGAAGAAGAGACAGTGAGGAGAAGGAGCAGTAGGCTCCTATAGCTGTCTGGGAGGAGGAATCAGGGGTGTAAGTTGTCAAATGCTGTGTGTTTTAAATGGATGTACACAGCCCAGACTGGGAGTGTGGACTTAAGGGTGTCTCCTTTGCAGCCATCTAGACAAAGGAGACACCCACACGCAAGAAGGAGGGTGCAGCGTTTCAGGGACCAGCTAGGCGACCAAGAACGATTGAATTTTTTTTTTTTGAGGAAGCAGACCATACATTATATGCAAATCTTGATTTCCTGGACTAAAAAAGGGGAAAAAAAGTTTAATATCACTTTAACCACTTGCAAACCATTTGCCTGCGATCTACTGTAGATGGGCAGCCCGCACAGGTAAAGCGACCTGTATCTGTATGTTGCTGCCTGCTTCCGGGTTTGATGGGGCACAAGCTCAAGCGACAAATTTCCCCCCCCCCCCCCCCCCGGGCACCCACTGTGATTGTACACAGTGGGAACCTGTAAGCAAGTCCCGGCCATTGATTCATGGCTGGAACCTGCTGGTCAGCTGTGTACAATCACAGCCCAGAGCTCTGTGTTGACAATCAGCACAGAGCTCTGTACAGAGGGAACAATCTTTGTTCTCACCTCTGCAAAACAGATCTTTAGTAAGAAGCAGCACACTTTACACATAGTAAACATAGACACACATTTATGTAAAGCGCTAAGCAAACTGTTGGTGCTATATAAATCCTGTATAATAATAACACCTTGGTCGTCCTAGATCTTTATCCCCTCCCAGCCAGTGTCATTAGTACAGTGACAGTATATAGTATTAAAACTGATCACTATATTAATGTCACTCATAATTTCAGTGGCAGTCAGTTCAGTCAATGTCAAATTGCCTGCCACTTTTTTTTTTTTTTTTTGAGACTTGAAACGGTCTCTTAATTATTTTCCCTGCTACTGATTTCAAAACCAATGCAACCATTGTATTACTTTACATGTAAATTTGTATGTCTTTTATATATCTTTTTATGTTGACTGTTTATATAAAAACATTTTTTAGAAATAAATGTTTACACTGGATTTGTAAATGTTTATTTCTAGGATGGAATTTCTGGAGAGCAAAGCAGAAGCTAAAGACAAATTTAGAGAAAGGGGAGATGAGTCCATGCTCCGATTTATTCAGCTGTGTGTGTAATCTGAGCCTCAACTATTGCTTTTGCGAAACTGCTGTTAAAATTAGCCTGGTTGATGTTTAAAAAGAAACTGGAGATTTACCTGCAAGCTGTAAAACATAAATATTAAATACTCAGATTTAACAAAATAAACATAAATACAGTATATTATCATAAATAAAGCAAAGATATACAAAATCACTACACATTTCATTTAAAGTAAACTTAAAATAAACATTTTACTGAGTTGAGTGGAATGAATCTTCAATGGGCCACATTATGTCTACTGAAGTCAACATCTATCAAGGGATGAGGTGTGTCCTGAGATTGCCACCATCCCTACATATTTAATATGAGCAAGAGCAATCCCCCCCAAAGAGACTTTAAAGGCAATTTAGTAGAACTGTGTTATAAAACATAAAAATCAATTTTTTATTTATACACATAATTGCTGTTTTGTTAGTACATGAGTCACATATAAGCACAAGAATAACCAAATATCCAACATTTCCCGTTAACAAAATGGGAAATGTGTGATATTTGCTTACTCATTTGCGTATGTGAGTCATGTACTAACAAAACAGCTGTTGTTGAGATTTTAACAATATTTTATTGTTTGTATTAATAAAAATGGATTTTTAGGTTTTATAACATAGTTGTACTAAATTGCCTTCAAAGTCATATTGGGAGGATTGCTCTTGCTCAGATTGAGATCAATACCTATGTAATTCCAGAACAGATTATAACATTTTTGTTGATTACCATTATAGTAATAACTGCTTACTATGTTTTATCCCACATAAAAGGCGTTATAGAACATTTCCTGAAATATTCAGCTCCAAAATTATGTAAGAAATGAAAGCACAAATTCAACATAGCTGAGGCCTCTTTCAATGTAAAATCTTACACCAGAGGGCCACAAAAAATGAGAGGGGAAAAGAACACCTGTTTTAAAAGTCTGCTTTAAGGGTTGGTTTACATCTATATGGTTTCTGTGGTTAAACACGTACTGCAGAAACTGCAGGAACATTAAAATATTAATTATCCTAAACAGCAGTAGGTCACATCAATGAGCCGTGCAACATTTACACAGTGGGGAAAAAAAGTAGATCTCAACTATTTTTTTTTTTTGAACAGTTCCTTCGTTTTAAAGAGGACCTGAACTCTGGAAAACAAATTCAGGTGGTGGGAAAACGGCCATACACCAGCATTGTTTGTGGTCTCCTTGAAGATGAACTTTCTCCTATTACTGACTTATCATGCCTTGTTCTGCACTGTGGAGGCGACCATCTTGGTATTGGTAGAGTCAGGGCTTTGATTCCTCATGTCAGAGCCTCCAGCAAAGAGAAGAGTGAGTAAAAGAGTAGTGGCCTCACCAAAGCTCACTCCAGATCTCATGAGACTAGCATTTAAAGAGAGCAGTGCCTTAAATCGCACAGTGCAAAATAAACAGCTATGAGGCTGTAGGCAGGCCTTTCTGAACTTTTTCAACACAGAGGAACCCTTGAAATAACTTTCTAGTCTCAGGGAACCCTTGCTAAAAATTAAAATATTTTCAAATCATGATACATTAGTGTGATGGTCAGTAGGAAGAATACTCCTTACATTTGTGGTCGTTGGGAAGAATAACCCCCTTATAGATAGCTAAAAAGATCAATGGCGTCAGTGGGAACCTATCTGAGAGGCAGAAATTGCCCATTGCTCAAGGAACCCCTAGCAACCTTTGGAAGAACCCCAGGGTATAATGGAACCCTGGTTGACAAACCCTGCTGTAGACACGTGGATGCCTAAACACCCTCACATAACGGGAATCGTACTGTTATTTTTCAGGAGGAAATCCAGACAAAATAGTAAATCAGTCAGGGTAATACTTAGGCAAATTTTAACATTTCTAAATGTTTCCTATAACATAGCAAATCTTAATTTTTTGCATTCAGGTCTACTTACTCATAGGAAAGCATGCTAAATAACAGAATCCAGTGGCACATGATGTTTTGCATGTTTTTTTTAATACACATTATATTAACATATCAGGTGTTTTATCCTGTAGGCCTCTACCCCAAAAGTTGTTTGTACACAGCATAATAAACGACTTAAAAAGAACACACATATTACAGCTCCACTCAGATATGAGCACACATAATTCAACTGAATGAGGTGCAGACTGACGCTGCTGAAAATTATTTTTAAAGGAAAGACTAGGGCTAATATTGATCAATTATTGGGTCCTGTTTATTATGGCATAGATATCCAGGTGACTGCAATAAGCCCTGTAGCTCAAAATAGGCAATGTGCCTGATGAAGAAAATAAACAAAAAAATCTGATTGGTTGTTCTGTATTACAGCGATTGCTTTTCACATTTCACTGTGCTGTATTTGCACTGTAGTGCATTAAAATGAAATTTAGCAGGCTGAATGGACAGTGTGTAATACTGTGGCCACTCCTTTGGGTGAGGCAATGAGTCATTCAGTGATTTATGGGGATTGTTGATCTACTGATCTCTATAAGCTGTTAGAGTAGCATGTTTTATAGTTGGAGCTGATAAATTTTTACCACGGGTCTTTACAGTTAACATGTAAGTACACTGGAGAAAGTGTGTGTGTATAAATATATATTTGCCATAACTATAGCAGCTCATGCAGCTTCAGTAGGTCCTAACAACATAGGGGTCCCACTACCCAGAGAAGAGTATGGCTTACAGTGTGACAAGAAGGATTCATCCAGGTAGCAATAGTATTCATGAATTAGGTAAGTCCAATGTGTTTATAGTGCACATGACTATACGGCTCTGACATGTTCTGCCTTGTTTCTGGAAACTATTGAACAGTTTAAATTTCTTTGGAGGAAAGACTAATGTACAGTCGGAGAGCTCATGCATGGGTGCAAAAAATACCACTTCCAGATCCATACTGTGTGATTTATTTATTTATTTTACAGATCCAAATACAGTACTGTTATGACAATGTATCTGTACATAACAGTGTTTTGGCTCTGTAACTTGGAGCAGCATTCAGTGATGTAAAAAAAAATGCCCAAATCCTGTTATACACGTGCAAAACATGTACCATATGTACATATGTAACTCAGTTTTAGTGGATGAAGTAGAATGAATAAAGAGCCACTCTCAGCTAGGGTTCCTCCAAAAGTTGCTAAGGGGTTCCTTGAGCTGTAGATGATTAACCTCCTATCTGATGGCGCCAAGGTAGTCCCAGGTCTAAAGCCTCTTGCCAGTGACAGGACACTAATGATCTTTTTAGCTGCTTGAAAGGGGGCATTCTGACCATCACAAGCTTTTTTCCCAAAGACCGCCAAAATAATGAACCCTCAATCTTAGCAGGGGTTCCCTGAGACCTGAAAATGATTTCAAGCATTCTGGTTGGGTAATAGGGATGAGAAAGGCTGCTCTAGGCAACGCATGGACGTATATGTGTCTAAAGTACTATAAATGCAAGTAGTTTACACGCCATTACATGCACTATTTACACTTTTCACAGCCAGCTTTTGGCAGCAAGATGAGGTATGCGTATTTGTATTTTTATTATGCCCCGTGCATGAATCCTAATACTCCAAATATAGTCATATAGATACATTCAGGACAATTTGTGTGGAAGCAGCTACCGTACCAATATATAGCATTTTTGGTTAGAGATGATAGCCCAAGCACTTGTGATTACACAAGCAAATACAGTGACTATAAAATGAACCATTAGGAGGAGATTTGCTAAAATGTGAATGTGCAAAATCTGGTGCAGCTCTGCATAGAAACCAATCAGCATCCAGGTTGTATTGTCAAAGCTTAATTGAACAAGCTGAAGTTAGAAAGCGATTAGCTACCATGCACAGCTGCACCAGATTCTGAGTAGTAGTTTTCGTAAATCTCCTCCGGTATGTCCTTGGTGGTAACTGAGTCTAGAATTTAAAGCACTGAAAGTCCATTGTGGTAACCACTAAGCCACTATGCTGCCTGTACTTTAGGAATGTTTTTTCAATATGGTAGTGTTAGTTATTGCTTTAGATTATGGGTCTTGTTTGTGTTTTTTATTAAGATGGAGCTTGCATCCATAAGGCTTCTTCCTTCAACTTAGACCAGTACATCCTAAGTGGGGAAAGCTATGGAATCAAAGAGGCCAACTGGAAAATGTTTCATAAATGACAACACTGCACAGGGCAGATCATCTCTGTTATGTCATGATGTTGATTTATTAATATTTGCCAGACCAATGAACCTGTGTTTGACTCAAATAACCAATTGGATTAGAATAATACTAAACAGAAGAGACCTTTCCCCCAGCCTGAGTTTTTCTGGTGAACCAATTGTGCTTGTGAGGCCATGACAGGGGCTGTTTTGTAAAAACAATTGAAGGAAGAAAAGCCGATGTCACTCATAGCAATCAGCCATATTTTTTTGCGTATAGTACAGAGCAGCTCTTTTCCATCCTCCAGGCTGGTGACAACTTTGCCTGCATGGAAAGATACTAGTAATAATGTTAATATATTGGTTAACGTACTCCCCACTGAAAATTCTAAGTATATTAAGATTCACACAATTAATAGCAAACTGCAGTAAAAGTACAACTCCCCCCATCCTGACCTCCCTTTTCTTTGTTGTAAGAAAAACAAAAACCTTGCAGTACTATGTTTCAGAAAATCCTGCTGTAGGCTAGTAGACTGCTTTAGGTTAGTCATATAGGCATCTGGTTGCATCTGCTTCAGCTCTGCTGAATTGGGGGATCAGAATTCTCACAAAGCCCATGATGAACCATCTTTACCTAAACTCCATTTGCCAAGGGCCTTCTGCTGACATTATGGGGTTTATTTACTAAAGCTGGAGAGTCCAAAATCAGACTCCCTTCTGCATAGAAACCAATCGGCTTCCAGGTTTCATTGCCAAAGCTTCATTGAACAAGCTGAGGTTAGAAGCTGATTGGTTTCTATGCAGAAGGGAGTCTGATTTTGGACTCTCCAGCTTTAGTAAATAAACCCCTATGTGACCAATACCTTGACATATGGCCTTGTGTCCATTCATTATGGGACCCTAGAGCAGCATTTTTGTTTTAAATAAGCATTACAAGATTTTTTAAAATAATTTTATTATAAATCAAGGGCTCGGTGGATACATCTTAATTGTAGGTATACTTTAAGGGACATGTATAAAGGTACATAGCCACAGGTAATAGCATTTATAGAGGTCTATGAACTCCAAAGTAAATAGAAAATGTCTTTAAACATATAGAAGCGGTGCTGTGCGATAATTTATTGAAAGGGTATATTATTATTCATATATAAAGCTTTACAGTTATTAAAACTGAGCTAAATCTTCCTATCCTTTACAGCCAAGGACAGTGCCACCTTTCAGTCTGCAGTTGCCATGGTGTTCTGCATGCGACAAGCCATTTGACTCCACAAAGCTAACTAAACTAAATGGCACTTAAACTACAGCATTTCATGCTTTCTGGGCTGCTGGGTGAGAATGAATTTACGTTTTCCATTCATGTAATGCATATGTGCTGTGGCAAAGAAGGTGGGCTTTAAAGCCCACATGCCTGACATATGCATCCATTGGAGGCAGAGCTTTCAATGCTGGGTGTATGCTCACTGTCAAAGATAGCTCTCAGCCACTACTAATGATCGGGAGTCAGCAGTCCCAGCATCCAATCGCATGAGCACTGTGACAGACAATCAGAGTGGTTGTGTAATTGGCTGATCATTCCCAGAGCATACAGACCCTATTAAAGGGATGCCAGGACTGAGCGGGAAGGAGTAAATAACAGTAACGTTAAAGCATGTCCTTGTTGCTGATTACCTACCTTCACTGAATATGTCATCCTTCATCTGGTTCACTCAGTAGTTGCTCTGAAATAGCTTATTCTTTTTCAGATCAAACTGTTTCTCTTTGGTTTCCTGTTTGGGGGAAAAGGAGGCATAGCAGCCATTGGTCTTCAGTCACAGGTCTTGGCACACCCCTTCTGTAGCTCTTTCTCCAGGAAGCAGTAATGTAATTCAGCCCCATTTGCAGTGGTGGACAGAGCGAGACTCTCAGACACATTCAGCATGTACAGGCCTAGTGTACCTTCCCACATTCACTAAGATTCCCTGTGGTTGATGGGAGCTGTAGTTTCCTTTTTGCTGCAGAGAGAGAGGAGAGGAGAGAATATGATGTAATCCCTGCTGTTACACCTCCTCCTTGGTAGAGCAGATGTTGCTAAATTTTGAATTCTAGTGAAGAGGTCATGGAAATTCAATTAGACTTTTCTCCTAAATGGTAAGGATTTTCAAATTTTATTCACTTTTTAGTGTTTTGTGTAGGGGGTGTACTAATGGGTGATTTTTTTTTTTTTTTAGTTTTTTGACCTATTTTATATGTTTAGAAAATTTAATCCTAAAAATAACCTTAGTTTATGGAGATAAAATAGCGATTCGTGAACAAATAAGACTTTCTCATTTCATGTGAAAAAAATACCAATTCCTAACCTAAACTACATTTGGAGAGTGGATATTTGTTTGAGAAATTTATAGAGATAAAACAACTCCTCCATCTTGGTGACTTGAGCCTTTTCTTTGTCATTGTTTTCAATGCCTTTTTTGCCCTAGGGTTAGAATGATATGATTTTGATAGGTGTGTAGCAGGAAATACTTGTCAATGTACAACTTTTTACCTCTTTCAATTTGTGCATGTCAGAGTTATGGCAGTGACAGGCTCTGGTCTAGACTAGAAGTATCCATATCTGAGGGATGAGACTAGGTGAGGTCAGATCTAAATTAAGATGTAAACAGCTGATTCCAGCCAGCTACATTTTCTTCGGCGGGAATAGAACTAATGTGGCATCTCCTGTCTTAGCTGTAATGAGTTTGACATGTGTGGGTCAAATCTGATTAACCTTCCCCATCCTATTTCCTTTTTGCTGAGATCTAATCACATGTCTGTTGTTTCTCCCTATATATTCTTGTTATAACATTTTCATTCTGCAAACAAAATCAAATTAGATTAATGAATAAACTTTGTTTCATTAAAAAAAAAAATGTTCACACAAAGGAGACCAGCATTGCAGCCTAGTCTTTTCACTCAAGTGCCAATGAAGGGAGATAATGTCCTACTTGTTTATGGAAGATACATTCTTTTGTTGCAACACACTGGGGCGAATTCAATAAGGTCTCCTCACATGGATGATTAGGGTATACACCTGAATCTAGTGGCTGAGATCACAGGCACATGCAAACCGTGGTAGCCGCTGAGCCTGTACTAGTATTGGCAGGCTGAGATGAGCCATTACAATTTGCATGTATCCACATATGCAGCAGTTACCTCCTGCTAGGGAAGCATCTTTCTACATCCAGCAACAATCATACATCCCTAAATGCAGGTAACCACTGCAGGTGTATTTACCTACGGACAGCCTTGGCCACTGATTGCTTGTCATTCATTTACACAGGCAGAGCAGCTACAGCTAAATGTAAAGGTGATTCTGGTTGCAAATAGCCAGGAATTCTTGCCAATGGAATTTGCAGACTGGACCTAATCACTCAAGGTAATGGGAACTAAAGCTTTTTGAACTTTTCTGGCAAAATGGCTCTTCAAAAAGTCTTACACCAGATTTATAAAAGCTCTGCTTCCAGTTTTTGTAGCTTTACCAAAACGTGCTGCTCCAAATTCAAAAAGAATTACCACCAGTTCATAAATGGCTAAACTGAGGGTAATTAATACCAATTCCAACTTGGTGTACAGAAACAAGCAGAGTGCCTGTCTCTGTATGTAGTGTAGTAGGGCAGCATGTTTGCCACCACTACCCCACTGTCACTGGTTGTCCTAGTAAACAGTGATGCTGACCGTGGGCAGAGTCTGTTGGGGAGCGGAAGACCTTTTCTTGTTATTGAAAGTAGGCAGGCTGTCTATTGGTAGTCCATTGGCTATGGAGTATGCTTGCTGTCACTAACAAGGAGAATGGACTAGATAGAGAACTAGTGTTTCTGAATCGCCATCAAGCTCCACTCACTAAGCTACAGAACTCCTTGGTTACTGTGCTGTCTGTGTGCAATGGTGTAGAGGGTGAACTTCGCTTCACTGAGCTTCATTGAGGATGGACACTCCAGTCCGAGTGCTTCTCCCACAACAAATGTCAATACTTCCCCCAACTTCAAGTATACTTCCCCCAACTTCAAGTACCTGTTTCCAGTACAGTCCAAGCAGAACAAACTTGCATGGACTGACTGTTCTAGGGTGCCCCTATCTTAAATATGGGTTACCACTCTGCGGCCACTATCAGTTGAGTCTGTCCTTGTCCAGGACTTTGGCCTAAGGAGTATCCCTGGGGCTAAATGTGGGCTACATCCTACTGAAGCTTTATTTGTCTATTAAAAACAGTGCTTTGGTTTTTTTTTTTCATTGACACTTCTTAAGCCAAATACCATGAGTGCCCACATCACTTTAAGGTTTGATGTTTGGTAGTGATCTCTGTGTGTTCCCAGACCCTTGACATGATTGACGTGATTGACATGGAGTGCAGGTACAACTTGTATATGTTAAGTGTGTGTATAAAGTTTTTCATAGGGCGTCTCTGAAAATTTGAAATATAAACAAGATCATGTAATGTTGCGTGGTTTGCCTACTTTGCAAGGACAAAGCCTTGAAATTGTAGTATCAAGATAACAGCATTAGTCACTGAAGGACATGACAGAAATGAGGAATATTAGTAGAGTGCTGAGTGAGGAAATAGAGCTGCTGAAAGGCCCGCGGGCAGTTTACTAGTCCAACAATAAACACCGCCCAGATTTGCAGATCTGTAGTATACTGCAATAGACTCACCTGGAAGCGTTGAAATGGATTTGCAGATGGAGCACTTTCAATTGAGATTTGTGATCTGATCAGACATCTTTGCAGTATGCATCATGAAAGGAAATCCTCTCTAATACCATTTAACCAATCTTGTGTGTAAGTTGAGAAGCCATGCTATAATATTTAAGCAGCAAGTTAAACAAATAAACTTTTTTAAAATCAACCCAACTACCTGAGAATGTGAGAATATTGTGTCAGTTGGCACATTCCTAGGAGTCACATACAGACCCACTCAACTACTTCCTCAACCTGTCAGACGATCTGCATATTATAAAGTATTCAGATTACCAGACCTTGGTGTGGTGTGCTGCATTATTTTTTTTCTGCCGTTATTCCTTTTATTTTCACCTGGTGATCATGCCAGTTATATACTTCCTAAGGTGACAACACTTACTCCTCATACTCCCATCAATGAAGGCACAGCGTTATGGCCCTAGAACCAGAAAGTTTGTTATGACCACAGAACAGTTCCCAACTATTCATTTCCTTAACATAGAGGGAAGATGTGTTCTGTAGTCCACAAAGAGATATTGAAACAGTGCTAACTGATATTTTTCAGCAGAGACTGAAAGCACAGGAAGTTGTCAGCTCACTAGAATTGTTTAGACCAAAAGGGAACAAATAGTTGAAATTCATTGTTTGGGCTTGCATTCGCAAGAAGAACGAATACAGTGATGTAGGAGAGAAGATTGCATATGGAGCTTCACAGTGGTCTTTGAAGCTGTTATTGTTGGCAAGGAAGGGCTTAATGGATACAATTAATTTTTAATCTGAGTTATTAACACCATGGTTTTCTTTGCAGCCTTTCTCAACATTTTTACCCCAAAGGAACTCATTAAATAACTTTCAGTTCTTGGGCAACCTCTGTTAAAACCAATTTTTTGTTGGCATGCCTAGCTAGTCCTACAAAACAGATTTACCAGATATGCTGCTGCAGTTGAGAGCCTTGATTTTGCTTTTCCTTTCTTTTTCATTGGTTCTACATCCTGTGGGATTGTTCCTTTACCAGTTTATCCATGTTGGCCTGTGATAATATTGATGCGATAGCTATGGCCTTTTCTAGTTATATTTTTGGCCGTGGTCCGCCATGTTTTTGTTCAATCCTATGTAATAAGTATGACCATCAATAAAGATGGAATAAAAAAAAAAAAAAAATTGAGTCAGTGGGAAAAATGCCCTTTACATTGATGACCAGATAGCCACCCATACAGACAGCTAAAAAGATAATTGTGTCATGGGACTGGCTCTGCCAAGTGGTGTTGTACATAGAACTATGCTGCCAATATCTAATGGGAGGCAAATCAACCACAGATAATTGAGCCTCTAGTAACCTCTGGAGGAATCCTGGTTGAGAATGGCTGTTTATAGCGGGTTCTAATCTTAAACTTGTGAAAATCTGCCTAATCATGCTGATATTTAAATTGCATGGCCCAATTAAGTGTACATTTTGCATATTTATTGAAGAAAGTTGGAACACGTGTCAGTGTCATCATTTGTCTCCAGAAAAATTAGCATCCTCCATCCTTGCAGTCATAATGTCAATAGTACAATACCAGTATGATGCATATGCTTTAGTACAGGCATCCCTACACCCCACTGTCTCCCTAATTGTACAGTATAGACATCCCTAGCAACCTGTTCTCTGTGCTGGCTGGCATTTATTGTCCACTAGCGTTACCCTTTTGGTTCACATCTGTGCTAGCAGAAGTTTTTTAATTGCATTTTATAGTAAATTTGATCAAAAATTGATTTATTGAAGTATTTAGCATATGGCCCACCCTATCATTTACATCTACAGAATGTAAAACTGCTCCAAATTATTCACATGTAATGCAACTTTAGATGTTCTGATTGTTATGAAACATTTGAATGATGTGCATTTTCAACTGGTGAAAAAACAAACTGAATTGAGGTATTTTCTTAAGAATCTTGTTTCTAGACGGTTACACTGTATTTAGGCTAGTCATTGTATATAACCTATACAGAGTTACCTCCCCAGCCCCAGCAATGTATGAAAGAATTTAAAGTATGCATAGAAAAAAATGCAGCGTCGGAACTATGACAATTCAGTATGGAATCCGGCAGTGCAAGTATGGCTGTATGTCAGCACTTAATCCTTCCTGTGAATTTCTTAGTAGAGACCCTTTATACTGTACATGACCTCCCACCATTCTTGGGTTTATTCCACCTCATCAGTTACAGCATTTGTAAACCAAAATGTTGAGAACATGGCATACTGACAAAGTATGTTGGCTTTAACCGGATACTGCCAAGAACACCTTTGCCGTGTACTGCAAACATGCCAAGCACTATAGCTTGATCCTAACTGTTAACAGGATCTCCTGGCACCAAACAATATTTATACATTCAAGCTCTGAGTTTCTCTGAGAACAGAATGTTACATTCCACATTATCTGTTTGATGTTTTATTAGCTTAGAATTGTGTTCAAGTATGTGGATGTTTCTTACTTTTCCTACTTTGTTCATTATTAAATATAGATGAGACTAAATACATCTCCTTTCCTTTATCAGTTTCTTCTTCTAAGACAGAAGTAAGCCTTTAAGATATGCATATATGAAATCTATATTGTTCATGTTCAGTGTATTACACATCTCTTCCAAAAACTCTTCCTAAGCTGTCTGTCTTGTCTTGGTGGAAAACCTGTGTGCAGTATAAAAAACTACTGCTAACTATTTAGATTTTTGTAGGAAAAAGATGCCAAGTGGGAATCCTATCCAGTTGTTTTCAATGTGCTATTGTGTTGAGCCAGTGTTGATCTATTCAGACATGGTGTGAACAATCCCTCAGAAACAATACAACTGTTGCCCAAAAGAGTGCAGGTACTTAAAACGGAAACAAATTAACTATACTTGGCTCTTTTCTAACAGTTTGAATTCCATGAGGGGTCCCTCATTGGTGTCAGCATCTTCTCTCTGGGTGTGGGATGACATAACTCCTGGGAGCCAGTCATCCCGGGAACACAGAGACAATGCACAGCTCAGTGAACATGCCACAGAAAACTGTAAACCGGCAGGTAGGTTTATTTTATTGCAGAAGAGACATTGCATGTCTCTAGTGCCATAAATAGCCTGTCCACAAGCTTTTGTAAAATGCCTTCAGTTTTGCTTTAATGTAATGTGTTACGTCACATTAAGAGTGAATGGGCTGCCTTAACATAATGCGCATTATTTGTTATTACACAGTATATTCACAGTGATAAAGCAAACTAAATGCCATTCGGTATGAGTTTATATCTACTTTAAGCCCCAATTTTTATTCCACTTTTATATTCTCCAAAATCACAGAGGTAATATTACATTCCTATAAGATTTCTGCCCATTCTCCTATATGACTCCAGGTGGGCTTATCCTGTGTTTTACTGTTTTGAATCTCAAGTCTCATCATGCATCAGGTTACTGACACAGTTTTCGATATGCGTGTGCAAGTTTTAGGAGCTTGATGCTTCAAAAGAGAAGTGTGTGACTACAATGGTTCACTGACTATAGACAGGAAAGTATGGTGGTCACACACTTGTCTGCACCTAGTCTGACATGTGATGGTCACCTGCTTCACTGTTGCTACTTTCCTGTCTTGGCAGAAAAATCTATAAGAGATACAGGCAATGTAAACAATTATATCGACAAATTGATATTTCAGTTCCGCTGCATTGATTACTAAACACTGACTCAATGATGGGATTATATTTTAAATCCAAGTCTCGTCACTGTAACTTTCATATAAGTTCACCAAGAAACCTCACATGAATACTTTGTTGTATAGTGGTGCTAGATATGCTTGCTTTTAGTAAAATAAATAGAAATGTCTCGGGACAGCTAGACACATGACATAAAAGGATGTGGTTCAAGCGTTTTAGATAATTTGCCTTGGGCGAGATAGAATGTAAATATAGCCCTGCCCACATATCACTGTAGGAGCTGACTTTTCTATAGCAACTATGTAAACTGCTTGGAGGTGTGTGCAGAATTAGATGGCAAAATGTAACATTTGTATGAAAAGAATGCAGGGTCAGTTAAAGCGTATATGTGCCCCCAGCTAGGTTAGTAATGCTACCCATACACACCCATTTCTCTCCAACAATGATGGGAATTAAGAGATCTGTCAGTCCTACACTGGATTGCAAATTTGCCAGGACCCAATTTCAGTGACACATCTTGGAAAATGGTGGTTGACCAGTCATACTTATTTTCCATCTTGTTGAAAAAATTTTGTGAGAGATAACAAGTACTTCTAATATTCACCAGAGACTCTTATTGTTCAACTGTCAACCTGTATACACTACCTGGATGAAAAAAAAACCTCCATATGATCACATCATTTCTGAATTGTAAATATTAATGGAATGCTGTCTTTATGGCTATCAGTAAATTCAAAAATCATATGAAAAATATATGGCCATTCTCCTGGATAAGCATAATCTTGGGAAATAACAAAGCTTTCTGTGCCATTATAATGGATCAGGAACAGGCTAAATAGCATGCACCACATTAATAAAGCAGAGAGACCTGATTCCATAACGGCACAGAAGGAGTCACGGCAAGCAGCACTAGCTCTCCTGATCTAATGGCATAGGAAACAGGGAAATTCACTGCGGGCCTTCGCCCCTTTTGTCAATAAGGGGAAGGATCTGCTCCCTTTTCTTCTTTGAGAAGAGTGGCACAGGCTTCATAGCTGTGCCACTCCTTGTTAATATACACACTATAATGCCAAAAGTATCGGGATGCCTGCCTTTACATGTGCATGAACTTTAATGGCATCCCAGTCTTAGTCCATAGGGTTCAACATTGAGTTGGCCCACTCTTTGCAGCTGTAATAGCTTCAACTCTTTTGCAAAGGTTGTCCACAAGTTTTAGGAGTGTGTCTATAGAAATGTTTGACCATTCTTCCAGAAGCGCATTTGTGAGGTCAGGCACTGATGTCGGACAAGAAGGCGTGGCTCACAGTCTCGGCTCTAATTCATCCCAAAGGTGTTCTATCGGGTTGAGGTCAGGATTCTGTGCAGACCAGTAAAGTTCCTCTACCCCAAACTCGCTCATCCATGTCTTTATGGACCTTGCTTTGTGCACTGGTGTGCAGTCATGTTGGAACAGGAAGGGGCCATCCCCAAACTGTTCCCACAAAGTTGGGAGCATGAAAATGTCCAAAATGTCTTGGTATGATGACTCCTTAAGAGTTCCCTTAACTGGAATTAAGAGGCCAAGCCCAACCCCTGAAAAGCAACCCCACCCCATAATCCCCCCTCCACCAAACTTTACACTTGGCACAATGCAGTCAGACAAGTACCGTTCTCCTGCCAACAACCAAACACAGACATGTCCATCCGATTTCCAGACAGAGAAGCATGATTGGTCACTCCAGAGAACACATCTCCATCCGACACTTTGCATTGCACTTGGTGATGCAAGGCTTGGATGCAGCTGCTCGGCCATGAAAACCCATTCCATGAATCTATCTATGTGCTATTGTTGTGGTAATCTGAAGGCCACAAGAAGTTTGGAGGTCTTTAGCTAGTGGCTCTGCAGACAGTCGGCGACTTCTGCACACTGTGTGCTTCAGCATATGCTGACCTTGCTCTGTCATTTTACGTGGCCTACCACTTTGTAATAATATAATAGTTGACCGTGGAATATTTAGTAGCAAGGAAATTTCACGGATGGACTTATTGCACAGGTGGCAACCTATCACAGTACCACACTTGAATTCACTGAGCTCCCGAGAGCAACCCATTCTTTCATAAATGTTTGTAGAAGCAGTGTGCATGCCTAGATGCTTGATTTTATACATCTGTGAGCATGGAGGTGATTGGAACACCTGAATCAAATGATTGGGAAGGGTGTCCTAATACTTCTGGCAATATTGTGTGTGTATATACATATATACACACACATATATATATATACACACACACACACACACACACACTGGGGGGGGTGTACCCTCATTTCTTACCCCAGTGATGGGGTGAATGGATATCTCGCAGAGAGGGACTTTATCTGAAGGGTTTAGAGCAGCCTTTTTCAACCAGGGCGTCTTGACAAAATGCCTAAAAATTGTGTACAAGCTAGCAGGTGGATCAAGCGTGCCTGTTTAGTTACACAAAATCACAGGTTCACATTGTGCACCATTACAACTTTCTAGCCACTGGCGACATAGCAACCAACATTGTCTTCAGTTGATAAGAAGGATATTGGGCACCTGCACATCATCCTTGCTTTCCCCTTCCCTGCCCCTCTGCGTAAGCACTGGGGTCACATTAGCTGAGTGAGAGAGAGAAACTGAGGAAGAGAAACAATGGAATACTAGTCAGTACTAGTGTGCAAAAGTGTATTTGCTTTGGAAGAATAAATCGCCTCTAACGTTGGGTGTCCTACATGCGCAGATGTTGCTGTGTTTTTTGTAAAACTTTTTGTTTAGTTTTTTACATTTTGTAATGGTTTCTCAAGATTGTGCAGAAGTAAAAGTTGCTTTGACTGAAAAAAGGTTGAGAAACACTGGTTTAGAGCATCTGTTTTCATCACTCAAAAAGGTGGCCACGCAATCCATATACAATGCCAATAAAATGATTTCATTTAATAAAATTGCAAAACAAAGATACTCTATTAAATCAATTTAGTGGGCTCTGCAAGAGAATCAGCTGTGGCAGAAAATTACATAAAACAAATATCTGCATGTTTTAGGAGAACTGATCATAATTCAGATTGATTAGGTGAACACTTTAACTGATTATTTACATCTACAACTGGTTGTATTTTTGATCAATATTTTCAGTTGATTGCAAAATATGGAGTAGTAATGAGAGTTATATCATTCTATATCTTAATTGATGATAGAGCGCTTGTTTGAAATTCATTATTATCTAAATTGATCACAAATTGCTACATGCATGACCAGTTCTTATTACGTTTGGATTGATATGTCATCAAGGGTACCAAATCCCCTGGTGGTTGACTATAATTGAGCTATAATGGTTTCGTGCAGTTAAACGTTCTATGGTCCTATGCTGATCTGTGATCCATTATTTTTCTGTAGCCTCACTAGCAGTCTGATTATGTCAGTATTTCTGTGCTGAAAGCTGTGCATTTTTTTGCATGGAAATGTCGTTTTTTTATTGTAGGCCTGTAATTCTTAGGAATAACTCACTGAAATCTGTCCGAACAAGAGCCTAGTAAACATCCCGGGTATGTTAAAATTTGAAACACAAAATCATAAATTATAATTTAATAATCAAAAATATAATAATAATAAATTTAATAAAATAATGTAATCAAACCAAAAACACTGAAATTTGAACTATAGCGCCAAGTTCGCACATCACTGATCTTAGTCACAAAATCGTTTTCAGTGTCTGATGACGAATTTCCCCACAGATCATTATCACTCAATTCTGCAAGTGGTTCTAATTTACTATCGCTTTTCTTTAGCTGGTCTAAAACTGCTTTTGACCTAAAGGGACGCTTTTTGGACTCCATGGATATTTCTCAGTTTCCAGGCAGAAAGAACGGTAAAAATGCAGGCAGGGCACAGGACAAAGCACTCGGGACAAAATGTACCGCATTTTTCGCTCCATAAGACGCACTTTTTTCCCCCAAAAAAAGGGGGGAAAATGTCAGTGTGTCTTATGGAGCGAATATAAAGCAGCCGGTCCGGTATTTTTGCGGCCACCATGTCAGAATACCGGGCCGGCCGCTCAACTGTTGTCTCCTGCAGGGCCTTACCTGTTCCTCGCTCCAGCGCTGCACAGTCTTCCCGTGCTGGCTTCTGTAACAGCCGGGTGCCCACTGCACAAGTGCTGCGCTTTGTGAATGATCCGGTGTCTTCTGGGACACATGAAAGATCCCAGAAGGCGCCGGGCCATTCACAAAGCGCAGCGCTTCTCGCACATGCGCAGTGGGCACCCGGCTGTCACAGAAGCCGGCCCAGGAAGAAGAGGGAAGGCAACTCCGCGGAAGTGGGAGCTTGTACCTGTCAAATTCAGGTACCCGCTCCCCCTCCCTCCCCAAAGGTCAGCAGTCTCTGGTCATTCCCTTCACTGTCTGCAGTCTCTGGTCATTCCCTGCACTGTGTCTGCAGTCTCTGGTCATTCCCTGCACTGTGTCTGCAGTCTCTGGTCATTCCCTGCACTGTGTCTGCAGTCTCTGGTCATTCCCTGCACTGTGTCTGCAGTCTCTGGTCATTCCCTGCACTGTGTCTGCAGTCTCTGGTCATTCCCTGCACTGTGTCTGCAGTCTCTGGTCATTCCCTGCACTGTGTCTGCAGTCTCTGGTCATTCCCTGCACTGTGTCTGCAGTCTCTGGTCATTCCCTGCACTGTGTCTGCAGTCTCTGGTCATTCCCTGCACTGTGTCTGCAGTCTCTGGTCATTCCCTGCACTGTGTCTGCAGTCTCTGGTCATTCCCTGCACTGTGTCTGCAGTCTCTGGTCATTCCCTGCACTGTGTCTGCAGTCTCTGGTCATTCCCTGCACTGTGTCTGCAGTCTCTGGTCATTCCCTGCACTGTGTCTGCAGTCTCTGGTCATTCCCTGCACTGTGTCTGCAGTCTCTGGTCATTCCCTGCACTGTGTCTGCAGTCTCTGGTCATCCCCTGCACTGTCCGCAGTCTCTGGTCATCCCCTGCACTGTCCGCAGTCTCTGGTCATCCCCTGCACTGTCCGCAGTCTCTGGTCATCCCCTGCACTGTCCGCAGTCTCTGGTCATCCCCTGCACTGTCCGCAGCCTCTGGTCATCCCCTGCACTGTCCGCAGCCTCTGGTCATCCCCTGCACTGTCCGCAGTCTCTGGTCATCCCCTGCACTGTGTCCGCAGTCTCTGGTCATCTCTTGCACTGTGTCCGCAGTCTCTGGTCATCTCCTGCACTGTGTCCGCAGTCTCTGGGCATCTCCTGCACTGTGTCCGCAGTCTCTGGGCATCTCCTGCACTGTGTCCGCAGTCTCTGGGCATCTCCTGCACTGTGTCCGCAGTCTCTGGGCATCTCCTGCACTGTGTCCGCAGTCTCTGGTCATCCCCTGTACTGTGTCTGCAGTCCATTGGTTCAGAATATTTTTTTTTCTTGTTTTTCACCTCTAAAACCTAGGTGCGTCTTATGGAGCGAAAAATACGGTATGTGAAATGGTTTGATAGAGTAATGTTTTACTATGTGATTTTAGTGTATTGAGTGAATGTCACTTTTTAATTTTTTTTAATTTCCCGCCGATTACGTCCCCGTACATCCCGCCGTTGCAGGGAACGGAACCCGGAAGACAGATGCCGGCATCGGCCGGAGGAGATGGCCAGGGACGCTGCAGGAAGGATATCGCGGGAGCGAAGGACAAGGTAAGTGCAGAAGGGATCCCGGAGCAACGCTGCATGGTATTTCCGAGTGTAGATCGGGGTTACCGCTTTTGGTGCTGAAACTTTACCCCGAGCTACACTTGGGAATACCGCCAGGGAGGCTAAAAAGAAATCTATGATTTTATATTTGTTTTAATATTGTTTTTCCATCTTACTACTATTCCTGAATCTCTTGTTTCACTCTGTAGCATCCTCTCTTCATTCTTTTCAATTTAGGCCCAGTTTACCCCATCTCCTAATGGATTCCTTCCCCCCTCACCCAACCAGTATTTACACCTTGCCAGTTCATCAGCTGTATATTTCAGAGAAAGTCTGATACATCTGCTCACATAATACTTAGTAATAAGTGCAGTTGCTTCAGAGCTTAGTAATTGAGGTAAAGCTTCACTTTGCAAAGCAAGGAAAATAAAAAAATAAAATATTTGCTTGCACATGACTGAATAATAGAAATCAGCAGAGCTGACCTCATTTCAGAGCTTCCCCCCAGATCTAGAGCAACTGCACCTGCAGTGCACAGACTATTTGCCTTTAGTAAATCAACCCCATTACATACATGAGCTAAGGGCTTGTTGTTCTCTCTTAGCTTACATTGACCAACCAAAATGTGCTTGTACAACTTCCTTTACAGGCATAGTGGTTAGCACTCCTGCCTTGCAGCACTGGAGGCCCTGGTTTGAATCCCAACAAGGACAGTGTCTACATAGTTTTCATGTTCTCTCTGTGATAGCATGGGTTTCCTCTGGATACTCTGGTTCCTCCCACATTCCAAAATATGGTGGTAGGTTAACTGGTTCCTGTCTAAATTGACTGTAGTATGTGAGATAGGGACCTTAGATTGTAAGCTCCTTGAGAGTAGGTACAGACGTAGGTAAAAGTGCTGTGTAAATTGTTGGTGCTCTGTTAATGCCTGTAAAAAAAGCACAAAATTGAATGGATGTTCTAAGTAGGCTCCCCACTATTAATAAATATAATGAAGATTGTACAGAGATTACACAAATAAATTGTAGTGTGTGTGAGAGACCAGCTTTTTATAGTGCAAACTGGGGAACAGCTATTTCCCATTGTAATATGTTTACATTATCACCCTTCTTACTCCTACATGTTGGAGATACAGTTAAAGTAAGTTGCAGTAAGGGAACAAGAAAATCATTAGTTGTACATCTGACGGTTAAATGAAAGATGAAGCAGGAAATTCTAGAATAACCTCTGAAATACATTGATTAGACTTGCAAAACTATCATGTTCTTCTTAGTTGCCCTCGGGTAGGGGAGGGACATTACCAGATGAGTAATCGGCGAATGTAACATACAGAAGTCTAATTATGATTGCTTTTTTGCAAAGCGTTTTCATCTTACTGAATTTTGTAGATGTGCTATGGTATTTTATAGTATTTTATGTGACTCATTGGTTCTCTTTTGTTACCTAGGGGAGCAGTAGATCTGAACCAGAGTTCTGATTGGTCACTACAAGCTACAGATTTGTATAGTTTTGTGGTAAATTTTAGTCCGATTTTTATGAATCAGTCCTTGGGTGGTACATCATGTACCTTCTGTCACTTCGCAACTCTACACTTTCTTTGTACTTTTCAATGTACACATGCCCAAAAGAACTTTTAACCAAAATTGCATTAATTTCTTTTATAGGTGGAATGCTAAGTGCTGCACAGCAAATAAAGGTTGCCTGTCACCCGTTTTAATACATTACCACTCAATCGGGGCGAAACGTGTCACAGTGCGTGGCCAGTACAGTGGCTGAGGCCATTGCTCAACAATGGACTTCTGTGCTCAGTTGAGCAGCGTCCATCCCTTAACTTGTATTGGCTGACACTGGAATCGCTCGGATTCATGCTCCCTTCTTCTCACTTACTGGTGGGGTGATCCTTTTTCCTTCCATTCATAGCTTGGAGCAGCGCCATAAGGTATACTTTGTTCACTGATTACCACTCATAGTTCCATTTTAATTTCAGCTGTGCAGAGATTGTGGAAGGCAATATAAAGACAAGCTTCTTGATGTTGTAAGGGCAGACAGATATTGGATGTTCAAAAAATAAGATTGAGGTGCAGGATTCAAACTTGATTTTCATAACATACCAGTTGATAAAAGCAACTATTAAAATAAAACTAAAGGCATTGGTTTTCTATTTTTATGGGTTATAACCCAGATCTTTTGCCATCTGTGTCCCATTGGGGAGATTTACCTTCACTTAGAGTCCCATAATCAAAGCAGGAATTGGGAGGAGATCCCTCCAAAGTGAGGGAATCCCAGGTTGTCATCAGCGTCACCACCACTAGTGTCCCCATTGGAAGATTTTCCCTATATTACTGTTTTGGGGAAAACACAAAATTTTGGATTTTCTTTCATTTCCGAAAAGGGTAAATATGACACAGATAGCAATAAAAACCTGACAGATGTTCTAATCCCTCTCCACTCTGTCCAAAATGAAGCTTCACCTTTATTATATTTTAAATTGATTTCAGTTGTTTGCCAACATCAAGCAGGCGGTAATTCTGACTAATTGAGAGCATCACACAGGCTGAGAAATCTGGATGAGAAATCTCCATTATTCTTTATTTCTGACAATAGGGTGACAGCCTATAATAATACTGTGACCTTATTGCCAAAAATAAAGAATGATAGACTTTTGAGCTAATCATCTGATGCTCCATCTTTTTTCAAGCTCAGACAGGTAATGGAAGTAGGGATCTGCTAGTAGAAGAGTGCGCCCACCTGGTGATGGGGTCCCACACCTTATTTGCCATTGGTCACTTATGGAGATCTTAAATTTCTATTCTAATGATAGGTGTGTAAGATTAAAGTGTTACTAAACCTAGAACCCTGCATTCACTATATCTGGTCTCTCATAGTACACAGAACATGGAAGTGCAATTAGTTTAGTAAATATAAATTGCTAAATACCTTTTCTCATCAGCAGTTAGAGCAGTCTTGTGACTTCTATCACTGTTCAGCCAAGCACTGGTTAAAGCTTGTAGCAGCAGTTTTCATTTTGCTCTAGGAGGATGCAAAACCCCTGACCTTTGTCTGGACAGTGCTGATTGGTCGTGTGCTGATCACATGCACTCCCCCGAGAAAGAAAAACCCTCTCTAGCAATACACACCAAACTGAGCATGTGCAGAGTGTCTCCACACAATATGTCTTATCAGAAAATAGGAGGGGGACACTCGAAGAAGGGAGGATCAGAGAAGACAGGATCAAACAGCTTTTTTACACCGTATAACAAGCTTTCTTTATTGCATATACAGACAGATTTTACTGTTGTGGGTTTAGTAACACTTTAGATTTTATGTGTATTTACTGCAAGTTACCCACAGTAGTGTGTGCCATATTCACCGTCACAATTAAATGAGTGAGAGCATATGTAAAATACAAACAGTAATTAGAGGATCTTTCGTATTCACAAATGCCAAAGTCCACAGTTAGAGCTGTGTGAAAGTGTCTTGCTTTACATATTATAACACTATTCGCCAATTCCGATAGAGCACTGAGAGTATCTCCTGAGCACATCTTGTATGATACCTATAAGCCTAGACATTGTCCTGTGGTTAAATCCTTTCCTAACATCCAGCTAACTTCTGCCTTGTCTTGTTGAGCAGCTGGTCTGTTCAGGATGACATTAGTTGAATTTTAGGTTTCCGCTTTCTGTCTGTTGATAGCCATGTGTGTGATGTGATTATTATAATTGGCCACTTCTGTGCTATGTAAAAACCTAGTACAGGTGACACGGAGCAGTACTTGAAGATGTATTGTGTAGAATCTGAACGCAGATGATATCAGCATAGTAGGAAAATTAATGGAATGAATTGAGGATTTAGCATGGCTTATCTTCAAAGAAAAGTACTTTTTATTATTCTAGAAATTATCTGAGAACACCTTTTTATTTTTCAGTACTTCAAATGGGCTATTTGTCATACGTGCCTAAAGACCCTTTTCTGTCATTCCTTGCTACAATATTAGCTCTTAACAAATAGACTTTCAAATTACTTTTCGATGAAAGGAAAATTATTAAGGTTTTAGGACAATCTGAATTATTTTATTTAACTTTTAAAGGAAACATGAGCTAAAGTAGCACAGAGGCTGTTATTGCTGACCTCTTAAAAATGTTATTTGCTTGGCTGATCCACATTGATGGATTCAGTTCATTCTGAGTCATGGACCTAGAACAAGTAGTCTGATTACAAGGTCTGACTTTGCTCTGAATTGAGGTGCTGTGTTCTTATTACTAATTAAATGTGTAGCACTACCCCCTCAGGAGTCGCTGAGTTATTTTTGGGCTCCTTGTCATTCTGGACCCCTCTCTGAAAACCCAACCCCTGCTGACAGCACAAGGTTCCTTTGACCAGAGTAACTTAACACCAGAAGGTAAACTCACACACAGATTGGAGTAAACTGATATGAGGTTTATATTAAACTTCAGTGTAAACTTGGTTGAACAGTACAAATTAGTATTGATACTTGGAAAGGCAATAATTACTCCCAGAAACTCTAAGAAAAGAAGTAACTCAAACAGCAGTCAATCAATGTTAGCAGGCCTGCTTTCAGAAATTAACCCGATGCCTCCAACCTGAGGAGACAGCAAACCCAGTGAGCAATAACAACTTGAAACAATGAGACTAGTTCACTTTGGGTCCTCAGAGCCTGGCGACAAGGTATAAAACTGAGGTAAGAGAGCTTTATAGTAGGCAATGTCCCTTTAAGTGCAGTGAGGACTCTTCTGTGTACTCGCTGGGGCCCAGTTGGTGCACAAATATACAGGACTGTAGATGATGTAGGTAATAGTTCCTGACAGGATTGACACAAAGAGAAGGTAGAAAAAAAACAAGGACTTTCCCTCTAAATGACACTTGACTTGCGTGTTGTCACCTTTAATGCGCTGGGAAAAAAGAGCAGTTTTGAGGCAACTCCACTCTGGGATGCGGTGACCAATTGCAGTGGTGGCAGAAGTTCCTTTAGGAGGTTAGGCCAATGGTTCAGGGAGCACTGATGTGATCTGGCCTACAGGTGGCATGCACTGAGGTCAGCTCTGATGATTTAACTGTACTGCAAATGTGTTCAACAGTAGCGGCTATGGGAACTAGGCCGAAACATGTGTTAAGTGAATACAATGTCCACAACTGTGTGCAGGTAAAATAGCAGGTATGATGAGAATGTCATTGTTCTCTTGCTTAACTGGTGTATGGGACTCTCTCACCCAATCGGTGGCTTCCAGAAGGTCCTGGCTGTCTCTCTCTACAGGTTCTCCGGTCTCACATGCAGTGTTCCCTCTGGTCACTGCGCTTCAGGTCACCGGCTGGCAGACTGTCTCGCTATACAAGGTGGCAAGGTCAGCGGTCAGTGGCCCCTCCATGCTTCTGCTCTCTCCAACTCTGCGGCCTGGTCTGGTTCAACAGTAGTTGGCACCACTCTCTCTCTCTCTCTCTTTTGGTTTCCTCGCTCAAGGTCTCTCTCCTCTCACTTCCTGTCCAGTCTCCTGGGCTTCTGTATATGTCTACCCCTGCCCACATGTCAGCACTTCTGGGAAAAGTAGTCCTCTGATGTACTGCTGCCCAGCAAAGTTTTCTGATTCAGAATACAAGGTCCATGGGGCTGCTGTGCAGAATGTGAGTGCCACTGAATTTGCAAGACACGGTCATCTTTTGTTAGTTTTAACATCCTGAAGCTAAAAGTAGAGCAAGGGTGTTACAAATGCATTAAAGAATATGTAAACCCAACATTTCATATTCTTGATATATGCCTGCTGTACCATGTACTTGTGTGAAAAAAGTATTCTGTTCTCTTTGTATTGCTTCTTTTGTGTGAAATCCCTGGTGTTCCTGACAGTCCCCCTGCTTTCCTACTAAAAACTGACTGCATTAGGCAGGACAGCACACTGTGGTTAGTTCTCTAGCTGTGCTGGGAACTCGGTCTTATCTCCTCCAATGATCAGACCTCTGACACCCCTTCCCCCTGCACAGCCATTCACTGGGAAGATTAGTGAGCTGCTTTTTCTCCTCCCCCAGTTCTTATGCAGCTGAGAACAAAGAGAATGTGATCACTTATTATTCAGAAAAGGTGTGTATAATGTCTTTTTTTATATATCTACACACAAAAGCTTTGCTTTTCATTTCTATTTTAAACTGAATGGGTTGTTTTACAAGGTGAGGAGTTACAATCACTTTAAAGCCAAGACATAGCTACAAAACTAGCAATTTCAAGGGAAGACAAAAAATGTCAGCTATCAATTTTCCTTCAGTACAGATTTGTTCTAATCCAGGGTGATTCTGGTGCTAGCCATTACCTCTAGCATAGCCCTAAATGGCCCCAATCTGCCTACGAGACATGGTGGTCTATATACTGTACAGCAGGGGTGAATGGATCGCATTTACAGCTCCACTGCTCTACAAATCTTTTTGGCAAGTCACTTGTATTACAAAGTATTTGCATGGTATTGTGTATTATATGTATTAGTTGGAGTTATCATAGGTCTAGGCCACAGACGACAGTTCCAGTCTTTTCTGGACAGTCTCCAACAATAATGCTTTCTTTGTAACACCAGTAGTTGAATGCACACTAGAGGATGAATGTGCATGAGCAGTAAGCAGATTATTATTATTACAGGTACTTCTATAGCGCCATCAATTCACACAGCGCTTTACATATATATTGTACATTTGCATCAGTCCCTAACCCTCAAGGGGTGTACAATCTAAGGTCCCTAATTTACATTAATACATACTAGGGCCAATTTAGACAGGAGACAATTAACCTACCAGCATGTTTTTGGAGTTTGGGAGGAAACCGGACTACCCAGAGGAAACCCAGGCAGGCACAGGGAGAACATGCAAACTCCAAGCAGGTGGTGCCGTGGTTGGAATTTAAACCAACGACCCTAGTATTGCCAGGTGGAAGTGCTAACTATTTATCCACTGTGCTGCCCAGATAGCAGATACTTCCACTCCATCCTAAACACTGGTGCCATATTAGACTCTTTCCCCTAGGAAGATTGGCTATGATTTGAAGTTCATTGTTTGACGATTACAAAATTAATTTAATGTCTATGGACAGCTTTGTAGTGGCAGACTAGTGAAAATTAATTTCATTCTGAATGATATGGTGTACTGACCACAACAGGTCATAGCATTGTTATAAAATAATTCCATTTGACATGTCTGTGGGGCAAAATGTATCATCCAGCAACATTTTCGATACATGTGTTCATGGAAACAATTTATCAGAATGGAACCAGCTGATGTCAGAACATATTGAATGTCAGGGCCTGCCCTGAACCTAATCTGCCCTGAGTGTTGATTAGCTGGACATTTGACTGATAATCTTGATGTCTACAGAGTAAAGCTAAGTTGAATTCTATTACAGCTCTTGATGATTTTTGTCCCTGTGTGAGCAAAGCATGATAAATGTCTCCATACAGAGGGGAATTAACTTCAATACCTTCCAACAAGATTCAGATGCAATATCAGCTGCTCATGATCATCGTTTTTATCTGCTGCCAAATACAAGATTTGAAGATATTTTGGCTTTTATATAAAAAGCAAGGAAATTAATTGAGACACAATGGGGAATCCATATGGATTTCTTTTAAATTTTTTATTTAAAATGACTTTCAAAGAGATAAGAGAGTTTCTTTCCTGATATATTTCAAACTGTAGTATTCAAGGCTGAACTCCAGACTAACATAAAAAAGAAAAGTTCAAATATTCCCCTTTAATCTACTTATGTTTTCCTTAAAGTGGTTCTAAAGTCTGAAGGGTTTTCTTTTACCTTCATGCATGCAAATTAATAGTCCCAAGAAAAACCTAATATACAGATCCCTATCCTCACATCTGATTCAGAGGAAGGTAAAATCCCTTATAAATGATGGTCCAACTTGCTCCAGAATGGAAAAACAATCCTTCCTGATCATCTCTGAAGGCAACTGGATACTAACTAGAATCCTATGACTTATAAATGTTAATATCTAGCTATACTCCATATAAATACCTTCTCTTTTAAGAAGACGAAAAAAAAATACTTGGTGTTAAGTAAAAAAAAAAATATCAGTTCAGCTCTGGGAAAAATGGCTTTAGCAGCGTTATCATTGCGTGTACTGCATCTTCAGGAGAAGACAAATGGAAAACTGTGATTTTTCCAGTAACAGCTTTGGCTTCAAAGTGATAAATCACTGCAGATATCAGATGTGTCCATTTTGCAGGCTTCCTTGCTGATGCCAGAATGTTCTCTATGTTATCGCCTCTGATCTAATGTTACCATTCTCAGATTGCACTATTTAGCTCCCGGTCTTTTTTTCTGAGCTTTTAGTGCTTTTTGTTTTATTCTGTCTTAGTGCCAGCACATTTAACATTGACCATGTACAAGTCTCTGGCCTGTGTTTGATTGCCATTGATGCATAGTCTTGAAAGAGATGCATTTACCCAAAATACAAAGCAGATCTCATACTCCAATGTAACAGACTTTGTGGAGGATGCAGGGAACACAGGAGACGGAATGAGCACTAGAGTTGAACCTGCACAGTATGAGAATACTGTCTGTAAAGTTCGAATCCAGGCAATGGAGTCAAGGAGTGAACAATCAGTGGGCAGCATTATGGCTAAATGACTGGAATGTTTAGCTTTCAGTGTTGGGGTTTGGGTTTGAAACCTAGTGGGTAGATGATGTTGGTGCAATCTCCCAGTGTTTTGTGTAGGTTTATTCAGACAATCTGAAACATGTTGGTAGTTTTCCACTGGGAATGTGTCATACACACATGTGCATATTACAATGATACGAAAACTAAAAATGTTTTTTACCTTAATGGATTCTTTGCAGTAAGATAAAAAACATTTTCTATTTCTCTGTGCTCCCCATTCCCTGTGTGAAGGGAAAGAGAGAGGAGAAGAGATCCAGCGCTGTGCATGGCTGCATCTCTTCTAGCCTCTCTTCCTCTTCTCCGGGCCTCAATCAAATGCAGTGATGAGGAAGCAGGGGGTGGGGCTACACCCCGCTGTGTGTGTCTATGGAGCGCGGATCCATAGACACACAGTTCAGGAGCGAGCAGACACTGTGTGCCCCCATAGCAAACAACCTGCTATGGGGACACCTGAAAAAGAGGAGGAGCCAAGATCACTGGTGAGGGACCCCATAAGAGGAGGATCAAGGACGCTCTAAAAATATTAGACTTTAGTAACACTTTAATTGTGATGTACAAAACCATTGGTATGCACCCAGGTATAGTAGTATAGGGTACAGCCATTCACTTCTGTGGCCAGTTGTGAGTGCCATTTGAGGCTCCCTGAGTGGGGAAAAAATGCTAGGAATTTACGCTAGAGTAGGGGTTTTCAATCTTTTCACTATGAAGGCAACACTGTATATTTTATAAACATTTGTGGACCATAGAAAATCAATTTAATAAATGAATGAATACAATTTATAGACCCACTAGATAGGTTTGCAGTTCTGCATCTCCTATTGCCTCTGGAGCACCCCTAATCCTGGGATTCTGACATCTTTCCCTATTCTCTAGATTTTCTTGTTACAATTGGAGCTGGGCTACATTGGGGTTGTTTTACTACAACTGGAGAGTGCAAAATCTGGTGCAGCTGTGCATGGTAGCCAATCAGTTTCTAATTTCAGCTTGTTCAATTAAGCTTTGCCAAATAAAATGGCAGCTGATTGGTTTCTATGCTGAGCTACACCAGATTTTTCACTCTCCAGTTTTAAATCAACCCCATTATGTTTAAGTGTGAGATATTTATCTTCCAAGACATGAACAGGGAAGCTGCTTGCTCCATCAGGGGAACCGGCAAACTTCTGCCCCCCCCCCCCCACAGGCCATGGATGCTGCTCCTGGAGGGAATGAAGCGAAGGTTTTCTGGTACCCAATCCCATAGGGTGCTACAGAGTGCACTTTAGCAGGTGCAGGATTTCCCAGGCCTGTGGCAGCTATAGAATTGTAGTGGGAGATATAGAAAAGTAGCTCTGTGGCATATTATACGTCTATTATATCTATAATGTCCACACATGTTGAGGGAATGAAGCCAAGATTTTTGGTACCCAATCCCATAGGGTGCTACAGAGTGCGCTTTAGCAGGTGCAGGATTTCTCAGGCCTGTGGCAGCTATAGAATTGTAGTGGGAGATATAGAAAAGCAGCGCTGTGGCATATTATACATCTATTATATCTATAATATCCACGCATGTGCCCTATGATTTACAATTTAAGTAAACAAACATGCATCAATAAATAACTTCTTGCCAGAAGTCCCCCCTTTCACATCACAGTCCCCCTTTTACATCAAAAGCCCCCAACACAGCAGATTTGCTACAGGCTAGGTAAAATCTTGTAGCAGGCTGGATGCGGTGCACAGCCTGTAGTTTGGAGTCCCCAGCACTAGAGTAAATCTTAAACTTAAATCTCAAGCTGTCTGTGTGCATAAAGCCTAAAGGAGAGCTAAAAAATTGGTTGTCAATTTTACTTGTTTTTATTAAGTTTAAAAAGTACATTTTACATTTATCTGACTGATAAGGGTAACTTATATCATCTGATTAACCTATTGAGTTTTGTAGACAGTGAGCTTCTTTATGCAAAGCTGAAATAATGAGCCATGTGAAAATGAAAAGCATTTTTTTTAATGTATTTTTTTATTCTTGACCATAAACAAAGAAAATCCAAATGTGTATCCATTCCCCTTATTGCTATACTACAACTAGGATTCCTGTTTTAACAGCCAAGGAATTTTGAATTTTGTGCTGCCAGTTTTCAGATCCATGCACCTGTGCCCCACAACACAGGCAGATTCTTGACTTTTTACTGCAGCACACACAGCTTTGTCAAGAACACACTGCAGCCTGCAGATTTCACCATGAAGCAGCAATACATCACAGTTTATGTAATCTCTCTGCTCACTTTGCTTCCTCCTCCTGTCAGCATGTTCCTTGTCAACACATGTGCTTGATTTGAGCTGCGCCTCCTTCTCCCAGTCTGAATGCTGCAATATTGTTGAAGAAAAATGTGACTGTTTACTTAAGCTGGCCATACATGGTTTATTTGATCGACTTCTGATGAACAGGGTTACTGGATCAGCACATGCAGCAATGTGCTGCAGTGCAAATTGGTGTATTCTGATAGTGGGGGAGTCTCGCTATTGGAATACAATGTCACACCGAAGAGAATTCCCGCATTCACATCGCATTTATGGATTGGGAAATTGGTACAGTTTATTTCATTCATCCAGCTGGCTGAACAAAAACTGTACCATGTATGGCCAGCTTTAGTCGCACTTACAATGTATTTAATTTTTTTTTTTTGTCTGGAGTATAGTTTGATTTGGCTTTCAGACAAATTGGCCCCGGGGATGTGCATGAGAGTGGTAGGGACATTAGACTGAGTTTCCTGCGGGGCAGAGATTGATATGATTGCTTGTGTTAACTCTGCATAATATGAGAGCACTGTATAAATGCAGGAAAATGATGCTGTCTATGAGACTTTGCAGCTGTATTGAAGTCAACAGTTTGGGTTTTTATCATTTAAAGCAAAATTTAGCAGGCTTTGCACAGGTCCTCAGATTCTGTATTGCTCAGTCTCGTTTGCTTGTTCCAATGTGTGTTTGTGTTAGAGGGCAGTGTTGGAAGCGGGGAACACTTGGCCTGCATTGTTGCAGGTTCAGATTCTTGGTCACACAAAAGATGAAGCTGTCTACAGCCATAGGGTTTTAGGCAACCGTACAAGATGAATGCCAGGATTGAAAATGTAGGCAGCAGTACAAGATAATTGATAACTTGTAAACCACTCAAGGGTAGAGTGTATCCCTTGAAAGATAACTTCACTATTAAGATATATTTTCTGTCTATAGAATGTGCAGACTAAGCATCAGAGAGGCCTAGCTACCAAAGAGGGGGTCAAAGCCATGAAACTATGCACAGGAATGGGTGACAAAATGGTACTTTAGATTTTATCTAAGGTCTGCTTATTATATACAATTAAAAGATTGGTTAGGGGAAGGTCATACAGGAAAACATAAAGGTACACTTATCCATTAGCACAGCGTGTTTGACTAATGTGTACTTTAATCATATAAAATTCTGAATGTGTCTTCTATTAATGAAGAATTAATTATATTTACATTTATTGTCGTGAGAAGAAAGATGGTGCCCCACCCACCAACTGCAACCTGCACTAACTTGTCATGGAAGCTTCAATCACGGGACATAGCTTTGTTTTACGGTACAATGGAGTAACCGCTTAGAAGATTAACAAGGATACAATTATGTTGTACATACAGTAACTATGCTAAAGCTGAAATCTACAAAACAAATTACTATGTGCTTGGAAAGGGTCAATGCAAGGAAGTAGAGAGAGGATGCCCTTAGTATTGTATATGAGAAAACAGGTTCATATGATTTTCAGTATCAGGACAACCTTCTAAGTAAAGGCTCATGATTTATCCCAGCCTCCAAATAGCGAGAATATTTTAATTAAACGGTCTGACAGCTTCTAACTAGGAGCCATGATGTAGGCAAAGTCTGGAACGTGTAGAAGTCATTTACAAAGTCAATGTTAGGTTTTTAAACATTCAGTTAGCAAGAAAATAGAATAACGTTCAATGGTTTATAGTGATTTCTGGCATTATCTCAGTTCATGTTTATGTGGATATGCTTGTCTTGCTGTTTACAAGGAAGGAACTTTGGGAGAAAGAATGCAAATATAGGGATGGCTGTGCTTCTGTAGGTTGTCTTGCTGTCTATGTAAATATGGCCTGTTTCAGTCTAATGGTTTTCAATGCTTGGAAACCTGGCTGCGGTGGATACAGAACTTGCATGTTTTGTCTTTAAGATCTCAGGCTCCATTCACACTAGGTTTTTTCAAATCGCAGACAGAATTCCACCCGCAATTTGAAAAAACCTAGTGTGAATGGAGTCTAACTGTATCTGAGCACCACAAGCTGCAAACACTATTTCATTCATTTTTCAAAATTTAAAGCAAACTCATACAGCAGTTTTAGCCATGGCCATCTGTAGTAAGGGCAGAAGATTCATGTATCATTTACTTCCTGGAATCCATCTGACCTTAGCTCAAGCATGCAGACAGGGGTATGCTTAGCTGAGAAGCCTCTTCTCTCCTCCTCCAGATGAAAGAAAAAAATGCCTATGAAGACTTCTGGGATGTATGATATAATTTTGGTCGAGGCCAGAAACCAGGAAGTAACTGAAGAAATGTATTCAAACGACTAAATATTACATATATTCTTATTTACTATGGGTAGCAGTATAAGGATTAAAAATAGCTAATGTTGATTTAGAGAATTTAGTTCCACTTTAAATATACATGTGGAAAATTTCATAGAAATGGATTTTTCAGGGTTTTAATTGATGACCAAGCTGGATGAAGACTAAATGGGTGACAAGTTTGGGATCTGTCTCCAGAGCTGGGATAACCTATTTATTTGTGCATAAATTTGTATTATTCCTTAGTATTTTATTCTTCCTCTGTACCAGTGGAGTGTGATAATAATCAGCAATAATGTCTAAATTACTTGATCAGTGAACAGAGATCCATTTTATGTAAGCAGCTTGACATTCTAGCTTGAGAGCTGCTATTTATACAGTGAGTAGTAATATGAATATTTTGTATAGCAAGAGAATTACCGTATCTGTTAAATACAGCATTCCAGGTGTATGTATTGGACCAGTGCTCTGTATTTCCTTAGAGAAGCTTTTCTCATCCTTTTTGCCTTGGAGGAACCCTTGAAATATTTTCCAGATCTTCCCCGTAGTATTGGTGGTCACTGTAATTGGGAAATCAATTCAATACTGCACACTAGTCAAGGAACCTCTAACAACATTAGAAGGAGCCCTGGGTAAGAAGAGCATCTCATGTTTAAGGAAATGTTGATATTAGCGGATAAAATGACCAAATCATGTTACTGCAACTCCATAGGTTTGGATTTTCTTTCATTTTTAGTCTTGGTGATAATGGTAAACATGACCTATAGGGAGGGTAAATCTTCCTAACAGAGGCACAGATAGCAATAAAAACTTGGTAAATAAAAACACGTGTTATAATCCCTCTCTTTCCTCTCCTTCGTATCTAAGACTAAAAAAACAAATTACTATGTGCTTGGAAAGGGTCAATGCAAGAAAAAAACGTTTTTCACTTCAAGTTTATAATAAATATTATGCATAAGTGTGAAAATATTTAGTAGATTAACCATTTGTCCTCCTGAGGATTTACCCCCCTTCCTGACCAGGCCATTTTGTTTGGGTTATGGCGCTGTGTTACCTTAACTGACAATTGCGCAGTCATGCAACGCGGTCATGCAACGCTACATCCCCAGTGACACCAATATAGTGATCAGTGCTAAAAAAAAAAAAAGCACTGACACTGTATTAATGGCACTGGGCAGGAAGGGGTTAACATGAGGGGCGATCAAAGGGTTAACTGTGTGCTGTTTTACATTGGGCTGTGTCTGTGTGGTTCACTGTAAGCACACTGCTTTGGAAGGCTGTGCTGCGCACAGCCACCCAAGGCAGTGTGCATGAGCTGACAGGGAAATGCACACTCTACCCGGAAATGCAAAATCACGTATTTCTGCTATAGGGCGGTCGGGAAGCAGTTAAAGTGGTTATAAATGTGGACGGTTTACATACATTCTATGCATGAAGGTAAAAACCTTCTGTGTGCTGCTGCTCCCCCCACAGCCCCCCCCCCCCAGTACACACCTGAGCCCCCTCTCGATCCAGTGATGTGCACAAGACCTTTTCACTGTCTCAGGACTCCTCTCCTTATTGGTTGAGACAGCCAATGAGTCAAACACAGCTAGTGAGCCAATGTGGAGAGAGCGGAGGCTGGATAGAGCCATGGCTCTGTGTCTTAAAGGCACATAGAGCAAGCATGCACCAGTGCCCCCATAGCAGGCAGCTTGCTACTGGGGGACTGGTCAAGGGGAAGGAGCCAGGAGCGCCGGTGGGGGACCCGAGAAGAAGAGGATCGAGGCTGCTCTGTGCAAAACCATTGCACAGAGCAGATAAGTATGACATGTTTGTTATTTAAAAAAACAATGCTGAAACTTTTAATATTACATTAAACCGTACAAAATACTTAACGTCTGCAGGTGCCATGGTTTCTTATTATGTCTATTGACCAAGTCTCTGCAATATGTGGGAGTTCCATTCCAAGTATATCAGTACTACTAGGGTAACACAGGTGTTTTTCAGAACATGCCATACTGTTTAGAGTAGATTTATTATGCAGTGCCAAGAGTCTGTAAAACTGTACACATAGTCACATTGAATTCCATATACTTATAGGCTTCTTCTAAACAATCAAAATTTGAAGGTCAAGTTGACCATCACAAGACAGCCCTTCCTATAAGAGCAGAGCAATCCCTGATGACTTATTTTCTCCTGGACAGGTAGTCAAAATGATTTCATTACCAGTGCTGGTTCAAACACTGTGTTATAGCAGCGTGTGTATGTTAAGATGATTGTCCTGCTCTCTTTTAGCCAGGTGTTGCTAAATCAAGATATCTAAGTGCTGGTTCACAGCAAAACACAATGTGGGAAAGGCACATTATGTTCACTCAAAATGCACTGGGTGTGTAATCTGTTGTGGGTGTCAATATATTCTTAACACCTCAAATGCAGATTGCAAATTCTGTGCATTTGCCTGCACCAGATCACATGGTACTGCAATACCATCTGATTTGGCGTGGTTCATTTTTAAAAAGTACTGCATGCACTACTTTTTGTGTGATCCAGTGCAATTTCAACCTATTCAAATGACTGGGCTGAACATTGCGCCACACTGAATCACACAGGAATGTGGATCCTTTTCCTGTGCATGCGATTCGGGTGTGAACCAGCCCTTAAGGCAGAGATCCACAATTGTTTACTTAATATTGTTGGAGTGGGTGGACATGTTTAAGGAAAGAAAATGGGAACAAGTGTTGCTACCGGTTGTACATATCCCCATGTTTATCCCCTTTAAAGACCTTGCAAGTACAGGAAAATACCTTTTAATCTCCTGTAAATGCACTCAGCTCCTAATTCTTGTAGGTTGACAACTCACAATATTTTTGTGGATTGAGTGGTGTCAGTCCTGCCAACCTATCCTTTTTTAAACTACTCAAACCCATCCCCTATGTCATTCCTCACAGCATGGACACTAATCATTCGATCATTCAGTAGTCCCAAGATAACAAATGGAAGGGCAAATTAGATTCCTTGAACACTAACACTGGATTCATGACAGGATCAACAGTGGTTTTTATTTTTGCAAAGAAGTTCATGTTCGGATTTTCTTCTTCGCTTTGGGGTTCAGAGTTGTCATTCGCTAGTGAAGGAGCTTCAGGAATCCGCTTCAGTGGGGACCACAAATGATATTAGTGATCTAATAGACCCCCTCATGTCTCCCTACAGAGGACCTATCATTTTCTACTATGGCATCACCAAAGGGTGATGTGATAGCAATAAAGATGAGTGTAGAAAAAAATAAAGCAATAAAGATGAGTGTAGAAAAAAATAAAGCAATAAAGATGAGTGTAGAAAAAAATAAAGCAATAAAGATGAGTGTAGAAAAAAATAAAGCAATAAAGATGAGTGTAGAAAAAAATAAAGTATCATATCATAAATAGAAAAAAAATGTTTATGGTCCCGCACCCCAACTTACACATGTTGGAGTGAGTTCAATAATTCTAGGACCATTGTTCACTGTAAAGCCATACACGGGTCGAATTCCGAAAGAATTTTCTTTCGAAAATCTTTTCTAAGAATTTTCGTTCAAATTTTGCACCATTAGTGGGTCACAGAAAAGGCAAATTTTCGTGTGACCATCGAATTTGAGTGATTGGGCATGTTGGAAATTTTTTGAAAAATTAACGAATTCCAAATCAATGATGGGAGAATCGTGCAGGAAATATAAACGAAAAAGTATTGAGCATGAACTGTGACCTGGAAAGAAAACAAAATTCCTGGCCATGAAAATTCTTTTCTGTAGCAGCATGAGGTGAAATTGAAGGCTTGTGTCAGGAATGGACTGGCCAGCAATGGTGGGACTCGCCTGCCTTTTGATCTGCAGTACCAGGGCTGGCCAGCGGGTGCTCCCAGCAATCAGAGACTCAACCTTTCAGCCAGCTAACACCTGGAACTGATGATACTGGTGTATTTAAGGAATGGCCAGACTTGCAGACTCTGCCTTGGTGTTGTGTTTGTCCTGGGCCCTGTATCTGTCCTGCATCCTGTATCCTGTTCCTGCTCTCTGTTCCTGTCTGATTCTCTGCTGACCCTGTTCTGATCCCTGGCTTGTGACCCTGACCATCCCTCTGCCTGACCCTCTGTACTACGCTGCTTGCTACCTGCTGAACCTGGCCTGTGACCCCGACCATCTCCGCTTGCTCCCCCTGTACCTACCTGCCCTATTGATATTGACCCGGCCTGCCTGACGACGCTTGCTTGTTTGTACTGTTATCTGTGGGTGGTTGGTTGGTTTGTTTGCACTGTATTATGTTTTAGTATTGCACTGCGTTTATGGTTGTATTGTTAGTGTTAATAAATTACATTGTTTATCACATATCTGAAGTCTGCGTTTCCCTGCGTCAGTCACACATCTCTGGTCACACCTGGGAGCCCTGACATCTTGGTTGAATTTCGAAATCCATGGTGGCACCATCGGATTACAAAACGTACAAAATTTCAGATTTTCTAAAGAAAATTTGTAAGGAATTCGACCTGTGTATGGCCTACATAACTCTAAAATGTTAACCTGTAAGCGCTTTTAAAGCATTGGGTGTGTGCAGTGTTAAGGTTTCAAATGTTTGGTATGTATTTACTCACACAGCCTCATCTCTTATATTTTACCCCCCAAAAATTGTTTGTAATACTATATATTGCGTTTGTGTGTGCTAGAAATAACTTAAAAAAAAAAAAAACCTAGTATATACTTTACTGAAATATGGGATTGACAAACATTTTTGCTAAAATCATATGACAAAAAACATTGCAACTTCCATAACTCTGTTCTCTGGGAGCTCTGAAATCAGTGTGTGTGTGTGTGTGTGTGTGTGTGTGTGTGTGTGTGTGTATATATATGTATATGTATATATATATATGTGTGTATATATATATATCTCACACACACACACACTATATTGCCAAAAGTATTGGAATGCCTGCCTTTACACACACACATGAATGTTACTGGCATCCCAGTCCGTAGGGTTCATTGTTGAGTTGGCCCACCCTTTGCAGCTATCTCCTAGATTGTAAGCTCCGAGGAGCAGGGCCCTCCTATCCCTCTTGTATTGAATTGTATTGTCGCTGTATTGTCTCCCATTATATTGTAAAGCGCTGAGCAAACTGTTGGCGCTATATAAATCCTGTATAATAATAATATAACAGCTTCAACCCTTCTGGGAAGGCTGTCCACAAGGCTTAGGAGTGTCTATGGGAAAGTTTTTGAACATTCTTCCAGAAGCACATTTGTGAGGTCAGGCAATGATGTTGGATGAGAAGGCCTGGCTAGCAGTCTCTGCTCTAATTCATCCCAAAGGTGTTCTCTTGGGTTGAGGTCAGGACTCTGTGCAGGCCAGTCAAGTTCCTCTAACCCAAACTCACTTATCCATGTCTTTATGGACCTTGCTTTGTGCACTGGTGCACAGTCATATTGGAACAAGAAGGGGCCATCCCCAAACTGTTCCCACAAAGTTGGGAGCATGAAGTTGTTCAAAATGTCTTGGTATGCTGACGCCTTAAGAGTTCCCTTCACTGGAACTAAGGGGCCAAGCCCAGCCCCTGAAAGACAGTCCCACACCATAATCCTCCCTCCACCAAACTTTACACTTGGCACAATGCAGTCAGGCAAGTACCGTTCTCCTGGCAACCCCCAAACCCAAATCCGATTGCCAGACTGAGAAGCATGATTCATCACTCCAGAGAACACATCTCCATTGCTCTAGAGTCAAGTGGTGGCTTGCTTTCACCACTGCATCTGACACTTTTAATTGCACTTGGTGATGTAAGGCTTGGATGCAGTTGCTCAGCCATGGAAACCCATTCCATGAAGCTCTCTACACTGTTGTGCTAAGCTGAAGGCCACAAGAAGTTTGGAGGTCTTCAGCTATTGACTCTGCAGACAGTTGGCGACTTCCGGGCACTGTGCGCTTCAGCATGCGCTGACCCCACTCTGTCATTTTACGTGGCCTACCACTTCATGGCTGAGTTGCTGTTGCTCTCAGTTGCTTCCACTTTGTTACTGCACAGGTGGCAACCTATCACGGTACTACGCTTGAATTCACTGAGCTCCTGAGAGCGGCCAATTATAATTTTTGGTGGTTTTAACTAATATTCAGGCCTGACAAGTTTCCTTTTTTGACACATTTGCAAAAAATGGCTCTGGTGGTTAAACAAAAGATATTTGATTGGTCACTACAGGCAGCAACTCCATTTGTAATTTTTGGGGGTTTTTTTGCTCATCTATTTATATCACTTTTTCTTTTATAAAAAGACCCAACCACCACACCTTACCTTCACAAGAAATCACAGGATGACAAATTATATTAGGTAAATGTAAAAAAGCACAGTTTGCTGCATCAAATTTGCGCATTCTAAAGATGCTTCCCTGCCCTACAGCCAAAATATTGAACCTTTCATGAGTATCAGAACATGAAATTTCCAAATAACCAGCATTGCCTTCTCAGTCACAGTGTTGGTTTAGCCATACATTATACAATTTTCTTGTAAAAGTTTTCTTTAGAGTTACCAAAATCATATAATATGAAGTCAAACCTAAACACTTTTGATTTGTATGCAATCAGGCAGGCCCTTGCACTACATAGTTGAAAGTAAATCCAAAGGAAATTGAACTAGAAAATTGTATAATGTATGGGCAGCTTTTCTGATACTGCACGCAAAGCCACTGCATAGTAAACAATGGCAGAGAATTTACTATGCAGTAGCTTTCAGTGCTAATCTCATAAGATTTTTGGACATCCAACAGAAACACTGTGATGACCTAAAGGCTGGGGGGTTAGTGCAATGCGGGTGGCTGAGAAGTGCTGGGTTTTTTTTTTGCCTGAATTGTGGGGTTGATATGTTTACTTAGATCTCTCAAACTGCTGCTGCAGTTGGCACTTCTGTAAGTACACCCAATAAGGAACACAGTTTAATTTACCTGATCCTCTGCTCCTGCAGGCTACCTCTGGGCTATTAGACTGGTCCCCACAGCCTCTTCCCTACACTGTTGTGTTTGCAGGTCCTCTGACATCAAGTCCAATGAAGAGCCCATAGCCCTGCATTGGACTTGAAGACGCTGAGAGACAGTCCACTGCTAGAGCGTTGGGGGAGTAGAGGAAAGTGCTAGCTGCCAGGGGAGCATAGGATTTAGTAAGTAAACCTGCTTTTCCTGGTTCCCTGGACCTAAATGAACATTTAACCCTTTCAGTGTTGGGGCAGTCCCATGGCAAGGAAGACCTTTCCCTATTTCTGGATATGGGCTATAAAGCATAAGCTGCATTTCTTAGATAATTATATATAATATGTGTTTTGATTTTGAGCTGCTGTTTAATAAGATGTCTGGGAAAAATATACTAATATGCTGCAGGGATAATATATACTCACATGTACGTTACTGTAGCCTACAGTTTAGGGAAGTAGCTTTTGAATTTTACATAGAAAAAAAGCAATGTGTGTTTTTTATAGAACTACAAGTTCAAGCACCTCTGCCAGTTCATAGGGATGAAGGTATAAAACACGTGTGCCTAGGCTTGTTGGAGAATAAAGCAAACTCTTGTTGTTGCACTTGTGAGATACAAAACGCTGTGAACATTGTCTACGCAGGATCATGTAGTAAAATCAATCATTCTGTAGGAGACACACCCCAAAATGGCGTTAGGTGTCCTTGGTTTGGCAACACGTGGCTATAAGCGTGTTATCATTCCCATAGAGCGTTACCCCAGCAGCCAGAGCAAAATTTCATATCTATTAATAAGCAATACACTTATGTCTGACTCTTTAAAACTTTTTGGTAGCATAAAGGAAGCTGGAAGCATTTATAATGTGTTTGTAGGGCTGAAGGGGTTGAACAGAAGTAAAGCTCTCCGATACTGTGGGCTTGCTGTGCCAAGAGCCCATCAATCCCTGCAAAGGAATTGTGTAACCTTGCATAAAACACATAATTCTCAAACACAAGCAAAGTATGTGAAACCGCGTTTACATTGCCAGAGATTTCTGCAATGTTTTACCAGCCAGCTTGGCACACACGGGACTTGGGCACGTATGAGTTAATCTGTGACTGGCCTTGGCAACTTCTCCTTTTTTCCTTATAAGAATATTGCTTTGAAATGTTGCTTTGCTAAAAGGAATGTGGGAGCAGAAGCCAATGAATTGCTTAAAGGTGCAACACTGCATAAACCTACGTAGATGACAGCTGTCTCTGATTTTTAGGGATAGTTTTTAAGATTTGCTCCGAATACCTCTAGTATCAGGAAATACCCTGATTTTTATTTATGGCCAACTACAACAAAAGTTTTTTGTTTTTTTTCCTTTGTTGCATTTTGCATACAAATATTATTGTGTTAAAGTCTAAATGCAACCAAAAGTTTTCAAAGGAAAAGGTTTTAGCCTCTGTCAATTTTTTATTGTTGTATAAGTCTCTTTTTTTGGGATAGACATAATAGGAAGCAAAATCTTCAAAAGGACATTTCTATTGCAGGGTAAAAAAGTTGGAACGTTTGTTAGGTTTCTTTTATGGTTTGTGTCCTTTTTTTTTTCCCCTTCCTTCCCTGTCCAAGTGATGGTTTTACACAGAAAACACTCATAGATATCAACAGGAGCATAATGCACATTTAAAACATGATAGTCCTGGCCCTTCCCCAATCTATCAAAAACTAAAAAAAAAGTTTTGGTTGGAGTTGGAGCTTAATGGACTCTGTTTTAAAAAAAAAAATTCTAAATTATGTATATATCACTTGTATTAAAATACCTGTTTGTAGTGTTAATTAGTATATGTTTCTCATGGTCCTCCAAGACTGTAATTTGCTTGCCAAGCTTAAATTAATCAACTCAGCATGCAGCATGTCCTTGCAAATTATTTTCAAATGTAGACAGCTATTAAAATATGTCACTTTCCGGTAACATATTTATCTCTGAACAAATAGTGCAAAAATTGTGCAAGAGGTGTTGGGTCAGATACAGGGGCGGACTGACAACTCATGGGGCCCCGGGCAATAGGGGATCATGGGGCCCCTGTGTCCTTGCCCAAGCTCAAAAAAGCCTATGAAAAAGGTACCAGGGGCATCTCATGGGGCCCCCTACTGACCCCAGGCCCTCGGCAGTGCCCGAGTTTCCAAATGGTCAGTCCGCCCCTGGTCGGGTATGGATCTGCATTTGGGGTAGCCTCTTTCCTCTTCGGCTCTCCAGTTGGTATATATAGTTTTTGTTCCCCTCCCTGCTTTGCCGGTTTTGAACTGTTAAGAAGCTGCTTTTGGGTTTTAATTGTGATATTTATTTTAACTTTTATATCCTCTACTGGTTCTTTATTAATTTGATCAATATAACTCTGCAAGGACCCACTTTTTGATGTATTCTGGGGTGAGGTTATTTAAGCTGCTATTCCTGTGTAGTTTTGCTATAACTTTAAAGCCCGTAAGGGCAGAAATGCGCCAGCATCTGTTATGTACAGGATCTCTTTGTATCCCGGATCTCTTTGTATCCCATTGAGTATGTAATAAAATAATTTTTAATTTGCATCAACCTCCCAGGTGCCGATCCTCTTACTAACTAGACCTTAGGTTGGACAATGTTGAAGGACTAAATGGGCCAGTTTACCAAAGAAAATCTTTTCGCTTTGGGTGGATGCTGCTAGCTTGAGTTTCCCATTTATTTATTTTTTTCATGCTAGCTCAGGTGGAACCCAATCAATATGACTGGATATAGAAATGAGGGCATTGGCAACCCTCCCCTTTACCAGCATTCACTCAAAATAGGGGTCAGTTCTGGGTGGGTTTCCCATCTAAACTTCACAAAGTAACTACTCCACTGTAGCAATTTTTTTTAACAACACCTGTGTACTGTGGCTCACCATACAGACCAATACACTTCTATTTTTTTTTTTTTCCTTTAAAGTTGGAAAGACGGTAAAATATTAAATGGTGTTATACAGGGAATTCAACATGTCCTCATGTGTTCCTTTTTTGGACCAGTTTATCTAAAAGGGATATTTCACTTATAGATATGATTTACTTGGCAGAGCTACCTGATAGCTTTTTATATCCCCAGCAGTGATGTCACTTACCATATCCTCTAGCACTGTTTCCACTGCCTTTTGGGTTTCAGAGTTCCTATGTACCTTAGATTGTTTCCATGTTACTTTCTGCATTCTCCATGATAAAGTTAAATGAGAAATCTAAAGTGGAGAGTTGGACCCCATCATAATGGTGGTAGTGGGTGATTTAACTCTAGCATCTGTCAAATCCCCCCCCCCCCCCCCCCCCCCCACACACACACACACACAATATCAGTTTGGGATGAAATTACCCTGTTTATCTACTCTGGAATACATTTGGTACAGTAATGGGAATATTTATTAAAGCTACAAAGGGCAACAATGATACATAAAGTGAAAGCCAGGGCAAATAATCAAATTTATAATAAGAAAAATGCATTCTAATTGGTCAGCATGGGTTACAGAGCTTTGTAGTTTGCTTGCGGTCCAAGCGCATGTTTTGCACTAAGCAAAATTCTTTTGTTCCAGTATACAGTTGTAATATTTATTTATGTCCAACAAAAGCTACAAGCAGGAACCCTGACAGACAATAGTCTACTTATGTTATACAGATGGCTTGGCTGACTTTGCACTGTGATCAGATATCTGTATCTTAGTAGGTGAAATGTCTTAATGACTGCGATAAACCATGCTGTTGGATGAAAAAGGGTTAATGTCTATCCAGCATTACTGTGCTTGTCTAGTTCCCCCAACCCGTGGCACACAGCCACCAGCTGGAGGCTAGATTCTGCTCATACAGCACATACGTACTGTCAGATTCCTTGTCTGTTTTCCATTTATAGCAATATACTGACCCTTCTCACTTACATTTCTTTCTTTTAAGTAAAGAACTAAAAATAAAAAAATACAACTGCAGCACGTGTCCCTTGGGATGTCGTGTCAAGCGCAAGGCATTTTCTTACTGTGCAGCACGAAAAAAAAAAAAAAAAAGATTCCATGCCAAAACAGAACAGCATAAGCCAAGCTCTGCTATTGGGCATTAGCCCAGTCCTATATTGCTACAGAAACCGTAATTGGCTGCTGTGTTTTACCATGCGCAGATTCGATTGGGAAATGCCCCTTTTTCAATCCACAATGGCTGATTGCACTGTGCCGTAGTGTCACTATCTAAAAGGTTTTTTCTGTTGCAAAAAGTCATTTTCCTTTTGCTGTATTGTCTAAGCTTGTGATGAAAATTACAAGGTTGTATTTTTTTTCTGATTATGTATTTCATTTCCTCTTTTATTGCAGGTTGCTGAATCGTGCCTTTTTTCCGAAGCTAACGCTGCTTGGATCTCTGTCTAGTGCTGCCTCTTTATGTTTTTTTCCTTTTTTCTTTTTTTTTTTTTTAATTTGCCGTTGCTTGCAGGCCAACCCAAACGGCAACTGACCTTCATAATTACAATTTCGGCACCCAATCCTTGAATACAGAAATCATAAAATTTTCATTAACAGTCACGGCTGTGCCCAACTGTAACATTATTTTATTCATCGTAACAATAAATAAAACGCCACAGATTGTCTGAGGAACTGAAATTCTGCCAATTTCTGCTGAGTTTTACACAACCATAATTGGAACCATTAAGCTAAGAGCACAGAATTGTTGAAAAAGTCGGCTCAGTCTAACTCAATCTGATTTCAGAAGTGACAAATAAAGCCAACGCATTAAACTTTGACATTTTGCACTTTTCAAGAGCTGGTCTCTAATTAGATTTATTTTTATTTTCAATTTATCTGATAAAACGTCTATTTTATGGTTGGATGTTTGTGTCTCATTCATGTCTCGACAACAGATACAAATTGACTAAAAAAAGAAAAATTATAAAAATAAAAAAAAAACCTTAAGTGCTGACATTTTTTTTAACCAAAGCGAAAAAATAGTTTTTATTCATTTAAACTTGAACTCCACCTTTCCCCATCCCCTTCTTTTAAGAAGAAAAAAAGATTGTAGTCACCGATAGAAGGAGGTGTTCTCCTTGGCCTCAGCGGTCTGTCTTTAATATGGCTGTTAACGTCTCCTTGGTGCGTGACACAAAATGGCTGACGCTGGAAGTCTGTCGGGAGTTTCAGAGAGGCACTTGTTCAAGGTCTGATGCAGAGTGCAAGTTTGCTCACCCGTCACGGAGTTGCCATGTGGAAAATGGACGCGTTATCGCTTGCTTTGACTCGCTGAAGGTAAGCGAAACCAGTGCTTCTATTTAAATTTGGGAACGTTTTAAAGAATGCCTCTGATTATGTCTACATTATTATTCACAGTCATGATTCTTTTAAATAGTATTTCCTTACTAAGAAACCAGTGAAGTTTGATAGAAAGATGTCAGACAGATGGGTATGGTGGAGAAGGTTGAATACTAGAACTTGGAATAGCAAATGGCATGTGTTAAGTGTAATTTCACTGTTACTGAGAAATACAGCAATGCAATAGGCAGCTGACCTGCTGCCAACGATTAACTATTCATTCATAGCTTTATAAAGTGGAAAAGTCTCTTTCATAATTCTGGTCTGTTTGTGTTTGACATAGCGTTTACATCTTCCGTAACATAAAGGGCGAGGTATGGGCTATGTTCAGGTTGACAACCAGTCATGCACTTAAACTCACCCAAAGGCACAGCACACCTGTACTGAGTGGTCCTGACTTTCAGCATGGCCTTTGAAGCTAGTTGCCCACTCATAAAGTTTCCTGGTATTCCTATTTACTGATTGGCTTTGAATATAAAAATGTTAAAACATTGGCTGGGTCTGGAAACTGACCTGCATATTTCACAGGGGTGGGCTGCAGAGAATCAAGTCAAGAATGCAGCCCAGCCAGCAGCACATCTTGAATTATGTTAAATATTGCTCCCGTGAGATATAAAAATTGAGATAAAAGCTGAACTTCAGACCAGTGACTAAATACACAGATACTATATATGAAAGCAAAATGTCAACCTATCCAAGGATTTGTAATTCTGTTTGGGCAGTCTTGTGATCCTAATGCCCAAGTTACAGCATAGCCAGGTTTTCAACCTTCTCTGCAGTAGCTACACAGCCAGGTCAGAACACTTTTCCTCACCTGACTGCAATCTTAACATTTAGTGCCTATTCACACCACATGCACTTGTGCTTTGACATGCATTGCAGTGCACTGCATTAGAGGGGTCAGTAAAAATGTATAGGCAGCATTGTGCAACCCATGGAAAAACTGCTTTGCTGCATTGCCTGTTTATGTGTTATAGGTCTGTTCTAAAATTCAGTGGTGGTTGTCGTGCTAAAAACCTAAATAAACCCCAACAGCAGTGTTAACTTTGATGTCAATTTTCAGTTTAGTTTCGGTCTTCGTCTTTTTACTAAAATGGCATTTTAGTTTTAGTCGTATTTTACTCATCTGAATTGTTTTAGTTTTAGTTGTATTTTAGTCGACTAAAATCTCCAGTACATTTTAGTTGGCTAAAGTCTAATGGGTTTAGTTAAATTGTAATGCATTATTTAGACATTTCTCTAGAATTGTCAAACTCCATGATATACTTTGTGAGTAAAAATCTAAGAACATGTTATTATTTATGTGAAAATAGTGAAGGTATATGACCAACAAACTGCGCTAAATGTGTAAATAAGGGATACTTATCACTACTATATCACGTCTATGTATTACCACTAACCTGCCACTTTAGAAATATAATAAACATAAACAAAGAAACACTTCAAAAAGTGTTCAGGTGGCGCATAAATCAATTGTCAGTGCAAAGAACTCTTATAAAATATATAAATAATATAAATGATATTTTCAACATTAAAAATATTATTGGAATAACAATGATTGATGATATTCCAAAAGGAAAGTCCAAATAAATCAGTCCACAAAACAATCACCCCGTGATTTGCCAACAACAATACACCTCCTGCAACAAAATAATGCCAGCAACAATAGATTCCCCCCAGCAACAGTAGACCCCCATAAAACAAAATACCCCTACCAGCAATAAATCCAACCCTGCAACAATAGATCCCCCGCCAGTAACAATATACTCCCCTAACTCCAGCAACAATAGACCTTCTCGGCAACAAAAGACCCCTACCCTCCAGCACACCCCACCACCCCTTGCCATGCATTCTGTGCTGGAGGTGCGTTCCCTGCATTCCTGCTGAAAAAAGCCCTGGCCATACTTCTCTTTTAATTTGTCCAATTTTGTTTTATTTATTCACATCATAAAAAGCAACCTGTCCGTACTGCACATGTGACAAAACAAAGGAAAAACGGATTCATTTATGTTCATTGAAAGATTTATTGTTTGAAAACCGGTCATTACATGATGCCAATGTTGCTTGCTCTCATATCCGTATGTTTGTTTTTTTTAAAACACATATGAACACATTTTTGACTAATGTAGGACTAGCATAAGTATGACCACCATTAGATAAATAACAACACCATAATTTTTTTTTTTTGTCCATTCTTTGGATAAACACGTAAAATATAACAAAGAATTATGGGCACAGAGTGAACAAATATGCACTGATGACTGTGAATAAATATCCATATATTTTCTTTTGTCTCATTTGAAGGTTATGTAGGAAATGAGATGAGTGCAAGTATAACAAGATCAAGTAGGTGCTGATTTGTAAAAATGTCATGCATACAGAGATAGAGAAAAAAAAAGATACAGACAAACAAATTTTAAATATACAAATAAATACAATTTTTTTTTTTGCCAAAATATGCATATTTGAAATGCAAAGCATGAGAAACATCTAGATCTTGTGTGAAGTTGTAAACTTGGTGTGGTCGTTAATGTTTTACTTTTCAGGCCTGCGAGGTCCTTATGTAATCCTGTCCTATCCTAAACAAACACATAATGTTTCAATACTAGTTTAACTCCAATGAATGTGAGCAAACATGCTGTCCTGCCAGAAGTTTGATGACGAATCTGCATGGACAAGAACAGGGGTTCCGTCCTTGAGGGTGTAGTTTGAAGGGTTCAATATATTTACTTAAAGCTTAACCAACAATTAGTACCAATGTGTGAAGTAAGGCATGTGCTATATTTAACTTCAGCAATTACAATCTGCCCACTTCCCAGGAGTTGTGCTGACTGAAAGGTACTTTCCACATTCTTTGACACTTATGAAATTGTACAATAGCTCTCTGTCTGCTATTTTACAAGCATGGTAAGAGCTGTGTGGAGGGAGCCCAATGATATATTTTGTCTGGGCTATTCAGTTTAGGGGAGGGAAGCCATTTTTGTACTCTCTCCAGAATGATCTCACTGTGGTGGAGTAAGCCATCTAATTAATACTCTTAATAATGTTTATTTTATTGTTCATTAAGGGACAGAAGAATCAGTTTTTACATTTGGGGTATACTGCCACCTTCAGGAGGAATTGGACATTGGTAAACAAAAAAAAGCTGTCAGGTATTACCCCTTCCACTGTCATCAAGCTCCAGTTTTTTGCTAGTGGCCTAGGAGGAAGGATGTATTTTCTCTTTTGAGAAAAGTTTATTATTTTTCAAGATTTTTGTTTCAATCAAGATTTCATCTATATGCTACTGAGCTGGGATTTTTAGGCATTTATCTGTACCTGCATATCAGACCAATAGGAAGGAAACCACATTTTCAAACTGGGGACTTTTAAGGCTCCGTACTAAAGTTGAGGCAAAACAAATAAAATAGATTTTTTTTTTCGACCATGCCATTCAAAAAAATTGAGGTCCGCAAGGACAGTTCTGATGCAATACATTTGATTATAATAAAACAGATCTAAAAAGCTTGTAAATTAGTTCCGAAGATAGATGCCTGAGTAAATCCTGCCGTCTATACCAACGCATTTAAACATGCCAAAATTGCCTGCATCATCATGTCTCCAAGTGAACACCACACAGAAGACACTTCCTAACCCCCACCAAACCATCACAGGCACTGGACCACCCAGAGGGGGGACTGGGGCCATGGCCAGCAAGCCTGCCACAACATTATGTCAACATAGCTTGCTTCTATATGCAGAGTATGCAGCGGCCACAAGCAACCTACATTGACATTATCTTGTGGTGGGTTTGCTGGTCGTGGCCCCTGTCTCCCCTCTAGGTGGTCCAGTGCCTGTGATGCCACCCCCTACCTGTTGGTTTGGTGCGGGTTTGGACGTATCTTCTGTGTGGTGTCCCCTTGGAGACATGACAATGCAGGCAAATTTGACATTTAGTTGAAATGTGATGCTTCTGCGGTATCCCTGATGAAACAGCTGTTAACTGGTATAGACCAGCGGGATTTAATCAGTATCTATCTTGGAAACTTTTTACAATCTTTTTAGATGTGTTTTATGATACTGAATGCATTGCATCACCACATTCCTTGAGGACCTACATTTTTAACCACTTCTTGACTGCGCTATAACCGAATGACGGCTACAGCACAGTTGTCCAATTCTGGGAGGGTGTTATATGACGTCCTCCCAGAATGCAGTGGCGCGCACCCAGCGCTCTCTGTAATCGCTGTGTCCAAAGGATGATTACATGGTAGAAGGCCAATCACAGCGGCCTTTTACCACGTGATCAGTTGTGTCCAATCACAACTGATCACCATGTAAATACACTTGCCGGTTACTGGCAGTACATTCCTCACACTGTCGCAGCGTGAGAAAAGTACTCCTGATAACCAGCAACTGTAAAAGAAGACCTCTTTACTGATAATTAGGGCACTGATTATCAGTGCAGCCCCAAAAGAGCCCAACAGTGCTACCCATCAGTGCCCAACAGTGCTTTCCACTAGTGCCCCACAGTGCTGCTCAGCAGTGCTGCCTATCAGTGCCCATCATTGCCGCCAATAAGTGCTCATCAGTGCCGCCTATCAGTGCTGCTTATCGGTGCAGCCTCATCAACTCACATCAATGAAGGAGACAAATTACCTGTTTGCAAAATTTTATAATAGAAACAAAGAAACACTTTATTTTTCAAAATGTTCTGTCTTTTTCCGTTTATAGTGCCAGAAATAAAAAATTTCATTAGGGTACAATTGCATGATGCATGATCGCGCAATTGTCATTCAAATTGCGACAGCACTGAAAGCTGAAAAGTGGCCTGGGCAGGAAGGGGGTAAAAGTGCCCAGTAGGCAAGTGGTTAATTAAACTGAATTGTGTAATAAAAATCTCTTTATTTTTTTAATTGTGTTGCCTCACCTTTAGTATGGAGCCTTAAAAGTCTCCAGTTTGAAAATGTACATTTTCTCTCTGGGTTATGGTAATGCTTTGTTACTGGGTCTGCATATAATCCTCAACAGCTTTGAAGGCAGTAACGTCACCCTCCCCCAGGAACAAAGATTGCAGGGTCTGCCTGGAATGTTACCTTCAAACACTGTGCTCTGCGTGTCACTTTTCAGACCAATGTGTACTGTGTCAGCTACCTTCTAGATCCAGAGCCGTGGTACAGCCTCTGGTGTGACCCAGTCTCTGAACATTCCTTAAGGAGTACGATGTGTTGGCCGAGCATTGGGAACTACCTAGTTTATTGGTATCATTGAATGCCTTTATTATACCACCTGTTACTTTGGTTTTCATTGAAAGTGTTAACACCACAACACACAATTAAGTGCTGCATAACTAACTGGATGGTCATGTGCATACTCTGTTCCTGTTTTTTCAGTATGAAGTAGTTGCTTTTTGCCATTGTCTCTGTTTGTAGCATGTAGTTCCACCTCAGTTAGAATTGTTGCCACTTACAGTGGCCAGCCTAGTTACCTCTACCATTGATCATCTTCTGCTTTAAGCTGCTGGCTTACCCGCGGTTTTATATAGTGATCTCAGTTAAAGTGTTAAAGTCCAAAAAAAAAAATTAATTAAAATAACAAACATGTTATACTCACCTGCTCTGTGCAATGGTATTGCACAGGGCGGGCCCGATCCTCCACTTTTTGGGTCCCCCCGCCAGCAATCCTGGCTCCTTCTCATATTCGTGTGTCCCCATAGCAAGCCATTTGCTATGGAGGCACGCAATATCTGCAGAGAACTATAAAACGTTATTTTTAGCTTAATGGAAGGAATGCAGTATGGTAAAAAACATTTTTAGCTTTAGTGTCACTTTAAGTTGGCTGTGATAAACCGTGCAAAATGTCAGATCCCAAGCGCAATTCCAAACAAACCCCAAGTGAATTCTACTTTTTGCCACCCTCCCAGCTCATCAGTGTTACATCCATTTTTGCTGTGGACATACAACACTACCAGTTTATAGCCCTCCCATGTGGTCCCTGAGGGTTTATCAAGGTATTGGCACCTGTGCTTGCCTTATTGCACTCCCAGGGACAACTTCCTGGTGAGAGTTTAGTCAGTGCAAATAGTCCAGACCTTAACAAATTACAGCTTCTTACTTAAGAGTATCTGGGTCCTATCTGTGACACAACTCAAGCTTGATTTCTTCTTCCTCAAGAAAAACTGCAAACTGTCCACTCCCAGACTTTTACTTTGCAGTCCAGGAGCTGCCTGACTACAATTCTGTATATGAAGGATTGCTTAATTTCATCCAGACTCCTACAACACAACATTCGTATACACCTTGTTGGTGCCGGGGACTTGGTTAAAAGAGGAACCTCTTCTCCTGATCAACATTCCGAAGTTGGGAAATTTGAATGCAATGCTAGATACCGTGACTGGAGGGCAATCCAATCCAATCGAGATTCTGGCAGACACCCTGTGGGCTCTTTCAGACTGAACTGACCTTTTATCTCAGGGACTAATCTACCACCCTGCTTTACAGGCACTAGCTTTAATGACCTGCCTAGGTTTTAGGAGTCGGAGGTCCCTCTGGTTCGATGTTTACCATATTGACAAACACTTGGAAATCTACCTATTGTAAAGTCTACCACCACACATGAAAGGCTTACTTCACTTTGTGAAAGGAAAGAAGACTTTACCACAGGAAATGCTCTATTGGAAGAATCCTAACCTTTCTGCAATCAGATCTGGATCAGCCTGTGGTCTTGAGTACTATCAAGGGTAAAATCTCAGCCCTTGCCTATTCCAAAGACTGCATACTTCCCATTTATTGGTTACAACATTTGTACTGGGTGTATTCCAACCCTCTTGTACAACCACATGTGACTCCATGGGATCTGAATCTGGTTCTGTGGGTACTTGGACAGAAACTGCCTTTTGAACCAGGGATAATGCCCTTTTCACTCTCATTCACAATGATGTGTTCCTTGTTGACATCACCTCTGCAAGGTTTTTATCTGAGCTGCAAGGTTTATCCTGTAAAGAACCCTATTTGGTCCTATACAAGAGCAAGGTAGTATTGAGGTCTAAAGTCTCCTTCTCTCCTAAGGTAGTTTCAACCTTTCACCTCAACCAGGACATTGTTCTTCCATCTCTCTGTCTGACTCTAGTAATCAGAAGGAAATTATCTAGGTGTAGTTCGTGCTGTGTGGGTTTATCTCTCTTTTTGCCATTCCTGAAGGTTCCTGCTTTGCAGTCCAGGCAGATCATTGTTCAAGTTTAAGGACTAAATGACAAAGTTCCACCTCTTTCTGTCAAGGAGCCCTCTACTAGGCCTGTGAGCAATTCTTGGACTTCTCAGCATCAGGCAACAGTTTTCCAGTTTGCGAAGCTGCCACTTGGTCTTTTGTTCGCACGGGTGGATGTTCAGGCCTCATCTAATGTGAGTTTTGGGTGTATGGTTCTTCAGATGGCTCTTTGAGCTGCAGGCTGCCCTCAGTTCTTTCTTTTGTTGTGTTTGCCTGTTAGTGTTCTGTTACTGTTGTCCACCTCTCAGTTGAACTGCGTTTGCATCCGTCCATTATAGCAGACATATACTCAGGCAAAATCAAATCGTATGAAACAAGTTGTGAATGATATAGCAGTTACAGTGGGCATTCTGCAGTTACACTTTTTATTTCCCAAGACTACTTTGCAAAAATAGCTGCTTTGGTTAGCATGTGCCCCTGGCATGGCCTTACTAGGCACACTCACTTGTAAGAAAGTGCTCTGCGGCTTTTATTCAGGAATTACGCTAAAGTTACATTTTTTTTTCACTGATTTGCATTCAAAATCAAACAGACACACTAGGGTAGATTTACTAAAACTGGTACACTCAGTATCTGGTGCAGCTGTGCATGGTATCCAGTCAGCTACTAAACTCAGCTTGATCAGTTAAGCTTTTGGCAATAAAACCTGGAAGCTGATTGGTTTCTGTGCAAAGCTGCACCAGGTTTTGCACTCTCCAGCTTTAGTAAATAACCCCCACTTTCTATTTTAAAGTATATGTATGCCCACGTAATTAAAGATCCTATACATTACATTTTATTATGTTAATGTATGTCAAAAGTAATTTTCAATAATAAATCTGCAGCTTGCATTAAAATATTTGTTAATCCTGCCTCATATGTCCTTGCTAAGGCACTTCCTGTTATATCCTCTTATAGAGTGACAGTACTTTGTCTCTGTCTCCCAATTGTCCTCTGGCATTTTTACCCTGTCACACACTCTCCTGATGGAGCCTACAGGCACTTCTGCACATTACACAGGCATGGTGCCCTGTTGAAATTGCATGCAGTCATAACTAAAGTATGGGAAATCTGAAATTTGGAGATGTCACCAGAACAAGAATAAAAGCTGAAATTTCAACATGGACACCCATTTTACTCACAGCTGTGTAAGAGAGGGTTTCCCTTACTTTGGATAGATTTTCTCTCACCTCCTGTTGTGTCTACAAGATAGGAAGTGAAGGGAAATTTCCCCAGTGAGACACTGATTTCATAAAGGGTTACCTTTTCCCTATTCTTTCCAAAATTCTATCCAAGATGTAGCCTTAGATATACAGTCCTTGAAGTATAGATCCATTCTAAAGCTCTTAGTGAATGAACAAATGTCACCTCAGCAGGCACCATGCAGAAAGGAAGCCATTTTTGCATTGTAATATGGAAAATTATTTCTTCTACTGTAGGGAGGCAATGGGTACCTGTGTACAGGTTTAGTTTCCTGACATAAACTAAAATATATATATATATGATTTAGGCCAATAAATAAGAAGGAAGTCCCTGCTATTGAAGTGCTTAGGCTTAAAATGACTTGGATTAGAATGGTGTTTTGTGAATCTGGAGGACACATGACAGGATTAAAACCAGATCAGAGATAAGAGGAAATGCGGATATAAATTCATATCCAGCAACACTGCTATTCAGTATTCTTTTTTAGGTCACATGGCAACAAAAACAAGGTTTGATTATGACTTGGCAGTCTTTGAACATATTACCACATTCATTGTTGGGGGTACACAGCCTACTTACTGAATAGTTGACATCTTCTGTTCATCCATATGTAGATTGTACTGTTATCTGAATGCTGAATCTGTCAAGGCCTGTGTGTCCAATAATATCTTTCCATAAATTCTTTGGAGCCACTCCAACTTAACCCACACATACCCATTTACAAGAGGGAGGTTCCAATAGAGTTGAGGCAAAACACACCTTTTCGCTGTATTGCATTATGATAATGCATGCACATTACAACAGTACATGTTAACGGCTCACTACATTCATTAGTACATTGTGGTGCAATTCACTTTAAATGGCACCCCAGTGCACTAAGGCAATGTAGCTTTAACTCGCATGTATTGCAGCACCTCAAATGCATCCTTTGTCGCAAGGCTTAGGACCCACTCATTTCTTAGCATCCTAGACCATTGTGTTAACCACATGCGTTAAGGTGCAGTTTTTCAAATGAACGGGCGGGCAATGCACCAAAATGTCCCAAAAAATAGACCTGCACCATTGTTGGCAATGCACCACAATCCAAAGTAGTGAAGTAGAGCATTTCCATGTTCCATGAGGTGCATTGACAAAAATGGTTCATATTATATTCATATTCAGTTTTGGTGCATTGCCAGCCCGCTCATTGGAACTGGCCACCCTAGTGTGATGCATGTTAATGTGTGAAAAGCAAACCCTAACACAACAAAAAGGATAACAAGGTCCGATTAAGCCCTGAATGAGCCCTATGTGACTATGCTATGTGACAAAGGATGCAGCACTACCCAGAAACCCCATGGGATGCCCTTCAAGGCTGTCTGCAAGGAATTTGATAAAATTTAGATAACTCTATATAAAGTGAATTTGATTTAACACAACTGCATGTCCTTATCGTTTCTTCTAATATGTGCCTAGTGGTGCCCAGCAACAAATGTATTCCTTCTAGTCCGCACAAAACTGTTGTTAGATACCGGAGGGTTAAACCTCCTAAAGTTTTCTCATATCTATGAGATTTCAGTCACTGATCTCAGCGTTTGAATTTTCATGTATACCTATCTGATGCAACACCTATACTGTAAGGCCCTATTAACTCTGTAAAATGTTTGATTGTAAAATAGTTTTTTGTATTATGGAGAATGCAGCATCAGGGGTGGGAACACCCAAAACTACGAGCTTGGCAGAACAGAGCCAGGAACTATGAAGGAGGCTTACTAAAACTGGAGCAGGGGCAACCCTAGGCAGGCACGGGAGTTGCGCACCGCACCGGGTGACACATATTGCACGGGGTGACACCGGACCCGCTCCACGAAAAGGTAAGTTTTAAAGCAAGGCGACGATCCCCACAGGATGGATCAGATCTGCAGTTTGATTATAATGGATCGGAGTCCGATTCATTATGCTTCCCAATCCGCAGATCCGATCCATCTTCCGGGGATCGTCGGCTTGCTTTAAAACTTACCTTTTCATGGAGCTCGTGGAGAGATCAGTTAACCCGTATAGGTTGCAAGCCGATGATCCCCGCAGGATGGATCGGATCTGCGGATTGGGGAGGATAATGGATCAGACTCCGATCCATTATGCTCAATCCGCAGATCCGATCCATCCTGTGGGGATCGTCGGAGGGGGTTTCAGCAAGTGTTCCGGCACCGAGTGACACCAACCCTAGGGATGCTCCTGAACTGGAGCACTCAGAATCTGGTTCAGCTGTGCATTGTAACCAATCAGCTTGTTCAATTAAGCTTTGGCTATAAAACCTGGAAGCTGATTGGTTTCTGTGCAAAGCACAGAGCAGGGAACAAACGTACACTAAAAATTCTAATGGCAGTATCAATTTTGGGTGGACTGACCATTTAAGGTTACATTTTTATTTATTTATTTCAGGTAGTTATATAGCACCATCAATTTACGCAGCACTTTACATATATATTGTACATTAACATCAGTCCCTAACACTCAAGGGGCATACAATCTAAGGTCCCTAATTCACATTCATACTTACATATACTAGGGCCAGTTTAGACAGGATCCAATTAACCTACCAGCATGTTTTTGGAGTGTGGGAGGAAATCGGAGTACCCAGAGGAAACCCATGCAGGCACAGGGAGAGCATGCAAATTCCAGGCAGGTGGTGCTGTGGTTGGGATTCGAACCAACGACCCTAGTGCATTTTATGTAGAATTATGACTGTAGATTTGCTTTTTGTACTGTGCTTTCCAATTACATGATGGATTGGTATGTGTTTGGATCATAAGTATGTCCATTTAGAGATCAATAAAACTGGCTGTCAATTTAGCTGCCATTGTGTAGATGTTATCATTATTGTACAGTCACCTGTCAGTCCACTGTTCATTTTTGAGGCTGGAAGCTATGTTGTATACCTCCTGTGTAACTGCAAGTCATAAAACTCATCAAAACAGAGTATTGACCTGTAGAGTATAACAGAAAAAATCTGTTCAAGTATCTTTATAAATATAGATTGTAACAATATTTTAAATCGGTTTTCTCAATTCATGTCTTCAATGGTGGCCAACAAGTAAAGTTTGCCAGCATTTTTCAGAGTTAGATAAAGGATGTGATTCTTTCAAACTGGTACTAAATAACAGAACTGTACTTCTGCCCACAAATTTGAAAAACCTAAACATCAATGACTGTCAGGGACTGGATTTGAAAATAACTCTTCAAAATAGCAGAGATAGATAACTTGGGATAGGTAGCTTCTGCTGATCATTGTGGAATAATAAACCATGGAAAGTCATGGATTAAAGCCCAAAACTGAGCTGTTGTGGGAAAGTGCATGGGGAGATGTGCCCATATACCACTCCCAACCACAGTGGACACAGCACAGCGTATGGTGACTCTGCTGTTGTGCTTTGTGAATGGCATAGGGGTGAAAGGGTGCGGAGTCATGACACCAGAACTGGGGTCTGTTATAGTCACTGTTCCAATGTGGTAGCAAAGCTCCCCATGTACTTCCAATGTGAGACATACATACAGATTTTTATTAAGAAATCATTTACACATTACATCAGAATTAAAGAAAATAAAAGGCTTTAAACTTTAATGTCAAGATCACTTTCCCTTAACTAGGACTTTAAACTAATATCCTTCTGACAGAAAGGTGCTTAAAGTGGCTGTAGAATTATTAATTGCTATATTTTTGTCTACAGTCATGGCTACAAATATTGGCACCCCTGCATTTCTGTCAGATTATGCACCACTTGACCCAGAACATTATTGCAATTACAAATGTTTAGACATTTTCATGGTTATTTCTTTTGTTTGTATTGGTGTGTATTGGTGAAGTGGAGAAACAAAGAGCCAAATCTGACACATTCAAACCGCAAAAATGGACTGGACAAAATTATTGGCACCCTCAATTTATTATTTGGTAGCACACCCCTTGAAATTTTTTTTTTAAATCAATCGCTTCCTGTAACCATCAGTGAGTTTCTTACACCAATCTACTTGAATTTTGGACCACTCTTCTTTTGCCAACTGCTCCAGGTCTCTCAGATTGGAAGGGTTCCTTTTCCCAACTGCTGTTTTGAGATCTCTCCACAGGTGCTCTATGGGATTTATATCTGGACTCATTGCTGGCCAGTTCAGTATTCTGAGACAGTTGAGTGTCTGTTTTTTAAAAGTCAGCAGCTGCAGTTTTTGTAGCTGTTGACGTTTATGTTTTTCACAGGAGACTGGAGCTCCGCTCCAGCGATTTTTACTGTGCAGCCATGCATCCTTTTTTCCAAAAGGTCCCCATTGGGATTTTGCCATAAATCTTTTGAGCTGTTAACTCCCTTTTTGTTCTCTGCTTGTGCTGCACTGTTATCAATCACATTGCTCCCAGTTATCTCTGAGGCTTATAGAAACTCAGCTTTTTTATGCTGTGGAGAAGAGGATATTTATGTAGTTCCATCCCTTTCCCTTTCTGTTATATTGATGCAGTGGAATGAATGAGCGTATTACAGGTAGCATTACTGGCAGAATCACCAGGTGAAGATAAAGGAAAAATGCATTGTTTGCATAACAGCAAACAAAAAATTGGGCCCCCCACCCTTTATAAGAAGAGATTAAGAATAGGTAGGGTAGTACCACTGCAATAATATTTATACAAATAATCTGGGCTATAATAAATGGGGAATAGAAGTAAAAGATGTACGTATTGCTTTGTGTACATCCCAGACCACATGCAGAAAATGTGAAATATCAAACTTCTTTCTATTTGATAAACTGAACATGCTTATTCCACAATAACGTGTTAAATAAGAAAAAAACCCGTTCAACGGTGTACTTCCAACAAAAGATGTGTATCTAGTAATATACAAAGGTAGCTTCTGCCCAAATAATATGTAATGAACACATACCACGTGACAAATATAACAAATTATCAACATAGTTGGGTGAGTGCAGCTCTTACTTTATAACAATTAAATGCAACAAATAAGTGCAAATATATACAATAAAAAGATTTTTTTTTAAAACTAATTAAAGTGCTAATACAGTCCAATGTAAAGTTCCAAGTGCCAAACATGTATCAGAAATCTTCTTAGATGTAAGTGACCAGTATTCAGTGCAAATCCACTCCAGCTCTCCAATCTGTGTTCAATCACCCCCGTCCCCTCCTGGGATTTAACTGGACAAAAGATGTTGACCCCCTGAGCTCACAATATGCGTTGTGTCACAGCCCCGCTGTGTATACCAATATCTCAGGGACTGAAGGTCACAGATTCTCATTGACCATGAGGGAGAGGAAATCAAAAAGAAACATTCCTCATGACATATCTTGTGTGATTCCTGATCGTTTTCTGGAAAAGATGCAGCAACAGGCCAATTCTGAAAAGTTTACTCACTCAGTCACCAAAGTGAACAAGATGCACTCAAGAATGCTCACAACTCTCTGCACATGGCGCAGAAGATACATTATGAGGAATGTTTATTTTTGATTTCCTAGCATTTAGCACTTTACATTGGACTGAATTAACACTTTAATTAGTTTTTAATTTTTTTTATAACATTATAGGATTGTATTTGTACTTATATCTTGTATTTAATTGTTATAACAAATGATCAACGTGTTTAATAGTTAGGTGAGCGCAGCTCTTATTTTATTCAGAATAAATGTGTCCAAATCTTTCCATAAAAGGGCAGACGTCCTACAAAAAAAACAAAACTAAAAGCTGTAAAATAGATATCTATCCTCAGTCACATCAGTATGCTGCCAGGACATGCGTGAATGTTCTCCAAACGTTAGTAGGTGAATCCAGCACACATGTGGCAACAGTTTATTTATTTTTTTCCTTTTTTATTCATAAAGGTAGGAACACTTAATGCTTACTTACACAGAGATTTTCCAACATACAAAGTTTAGACTGTGTATAGCCAACAGTATAGAACATCTAATAAATGTATTTTTTGTATAAAATAACTAAAAATGCCAATGTAAATGACATTCAAGCACCATCAGCATGGTATGTACCTGCCTTTAACGTCACAAGACCCCTGAACATATGACACACTGATGTAAATCCTAATTTTCTTGGCAAAATCAAGGCTGACCCAATCCCTCCCAAAAAGTATTATTGGAAACTAAGGCTGCCTCATTGTTCACATAGAAATTTGATAGTAAACCTTTACAGAATTGTTGGTCCTTGTGAAGTTAAAGTGGAACTTTAGTCAGAAAATGAAGTCCTGCTACATCACTTTGGGCTGGCCCCTTTTGCAGGTATAGCTACAGTATACATGTCTATACTGTTTAAAATGCAGTAATACGCTGTCTCACTCTGCTCTGCACATGCTCAGTTGCTCTCTATTGTAGGCATTTTTAGGCACTGCTGAATCTGTAGAGGCCGATCTGCTGACATAGCCTTAAAGCAGAATTAAACCCTAGTATCCTTTACTGCCAAGAAGCTGCTTCTGTTTGATCTGCAACTGCCATTATTATTATTATTATTATTATACAGTATTTATAAAGCGCCAATAGTTCGCTCAGCGCTGTACATTACAAAGGGGGACAGAACATGTAACAGAACAATACCAATACAATGTGATACACGAGGGGTTCGAGGGCCCTGCTCTTTCGAGCTTACAATCTAGGAGGGAGGGGTGTGGCACAGGAGGAGATAGCTGTGGGGGATGGAGTGGTAGGAAGAGTGGAGGAGGTCGGCAAGTTAGCAGGGGGTGGGGTAGGCTTCCCTGAAGAGATGGGTTTTCAGGGTGCGCCTAAAGGAGAGGAGAGTAGGTGATAATCTGATGGGTTGGGGCAGGGAGTTCCAGAGGATGGGTGACACCCTGGAGAAGTCCTGGAGGCGGGCATGGGAGGAGGAGACCAGGGAACTAGAGAGAAGGAGGTCTTGTGAGGAGCGGAGTGTGCGTGCTGGGCGGTACTTGGATATTAGGTCAGTGATGTAGTTCGGGGCAGTATGGTGGACAGCTTTGTACGTCAGCGTTAGGATTTTGAATTTGATCCGTTGCGCAATCGGAAGCCAGTGGAGGGATTGGCAGAGGGGGGTGGCGGAGACAGAGCGGTTGGAAAGGTGAATGAGTCTGGCAGCCGTATTCAGGATCGACTGAAGCGGGGATAGCCAGCGGCGAGGCAGGCCAGTGAGGAGGGAGTTGCAGTAGTCGAGTCGTGATATGATGAGGGAGTGGATGAGCTGTTTAGTGGTTTCTGGGGTTAGGAACGTGCGGATTTTGGCGATGTTGCGGAGGTGGAGTCTGCACGAGTTTGTTAAAGATTGGACTTGGGGCTGGAAGGATAGGTTGGAGTCCAGAATGACACCCAGTACTCTGGTCTGCAGGGCGGGTTTGATGGTAGCGTTGTTGGATGTGATGGAGAAATCAATGGGGGGTGGTGTCCGGGCTGGGGGGAAGACAAGAAACTCGGTTTTGGAGAGGTTCAATTTAAGGAAGTGGAGCGACATCCAGTCTGATATGTCGCTCAGTAGGTGTGTGATTCGGGCTGAGACCAAGGGGGTGAGGTGGGGGGTTGAGAGATAGATTTGTGTGTCGTCGGCATAGAGGTGGTAGTTGAAGCCGTGAGAGTGTATGAGTTGGCCAAGGGAGGAGGTATAGATGGAGAAGAGAAGGGGCCCAAGGACAGAGCCTTGAGGGACCCCAACAGAGAGGGGGAGTGAGGGGGAGGTGGTAGCATTATAGGTAACTCTGAAGGAGCGTTGTGATAGGTAGGATGAGAGCCAGGAGAGAGCAGAATCTGAGGCCGAGGGAGTGTAGTTTTTTGAGGAGGAGGGGGTGGTCGACTGTGTCAAAGGCCGCAGAGAGGTCAAGGAGTAGGAGCACTGAATAGTGGCCATTAGCTTTGGCGGTTAGCAGGTCGTTGGAGAGTTTGAGTAAGGCAGGTTCGGTGGAGTGTAGGGGACGGAAGCCGGACTGTAGGGGATCGAGTAGGTTGTTGTCGTTGAGGTGAGAGCATAGGCGGGTGTAGACTAGGCGCTCGAGGAGTTTAGATGTAAATGGGAGCAGGGAGATGGGTCTGAGGTTGTTCGGGTCATTGGGGTCCAGGGAGGGCTTTTTAAGTATGGGGGTGATGTGTGCATGTTTCAGAGGGGAGGGGAAAGTGCCTGAGGAGAGGGAGAGATTGAAGATGTGGGTGAGGGAGCGTAGGATGGAGGAGGAGGAAGGTCGTAGGAGTTGAGGGGATAGGGTCGAGGGGGCAGGTGGTGAGGTGGGCATCAGAGAGGATCTTGGAGACTTCCTCGATGGTAGTAAGGTCAAAGGTGCGGAGTGTGGGGGGAGCTTCAGTATGAGGAATGTAGGGTGGGGTGGAAGAGGAGGTCAGAGCAGTGGTAGGGCCGTGGGAGAGGGGTGATGAGGGGGTAGCTGAGTGAGGGTGAAGGGGGTTGGAGAGAGTTTGAGCAGCGACGAAGTCCCTGCGGGTTATGTCGAGGGGGAGGGGGGATAAGGGGGTAGCTGTGTGAGAGGGGACGGTTTGAGAGGGTGTGTGAATTGCGGCAATGTCCTTGCGAATTGTGTCAATCTTGTTTTTGAAGTGATTGGCAATCTCAAGGGCAGTGAGTGAGGTGCTGGGTGGAGGTGGAGAGAGTAGAGAGTTGAAGGCAGAGAAAAGTAGGTGAGGATTGGAGGAGAGGGCCTTGATGAGGGTCAAGAAGTAGGCCTGTTTGGCAGCATGGAGGGAGGAGGTGTAGGTGCGGAAGGCAGATTTGTAGCGGGTGAAGGCTTGTTGGGATTTGGTTTTGCGCCATAGTCGCTCCAGGGCACGACTTTGTCGTTTGAGGGTTTTGGTGTGATCAGTCTGCCAGGGCTGGAGCGGTCGGGGTCTGATGTTGCGTGTGGTTAAAGGCGCTAGTGAGTCAAGGGCTGTTGAGAGCGCATTGTTGTAGGAGGTCAAAGCCAAGTCGGGGCAGGACAGGGGGAGGATGCGGTCGTGGAGTTGATCAGCTGCAGAGTGGAGGGAGGCACGTGTGCCATGGTGCTGCACGTGTGATCAGTTATTACTCCAGCCATTTGGTGGTTTGACAGTTTGGTTGAGGACACAAGCAAATGTGACAGTTAGCAATCCTGGCATTCCAGGAATGTAATGAATTTTTGAAACTGTTAAATGGATGGGCTTAGTTCCGCTTTTTGATTAACTGCTGTTCAGGGGCTCTGTGCTTCAACTAAATTACAGCCTGCAACAAGAAGAAACAGGAGCAATGCTGGAGGCCATTTACAGCACACACTAACTTTGGTAGCATAATTATTAATGTGTAATGTATGTTCCTTGATAAAGAACATTTTTTTTTTATTAAGTGGTAATGGGTAAAGTTGTGTTTTAAAGAAAGGTAAACACAGGCATTATAATGTTTGGCACTTACATTCCTGGCACTTGCCGAGAACGTAACTGTTTTTTGAAACTGTTAAATCAGTGGATTTAGTTCTGCTTTAAGCAGATTACAGGTCAACATAGATGTAAGCTACACTATGATATGATACCTGCTGTGAAATATAATTTATAACGGTGTTGAAGAGTTCCTTTTCACGTAGGGCTCACAATGAACGCTCCCAAAGATATTGGGAACTGCAGTATAATACATTCACTTGGAGCATCTGGTACCTTGTGTACAGCATTACACCAGTTCTGTGACTGAGCAGTTGTAAATGTCATGGGACTGCACAAGTGTTTGTGGATCATCATGCTCTAGTAAAGTTATGCAATTGTCTTAAAATACAATGTAAACAGATAGTGTAGTCTGTGTAAAAAATAATACAATGTGCAGAATTTAATTTATCGTAATGTGTGAAATTACCTATATTATGGTAAATTACCATCATGCTCTGCATACCACTTTAAATGAAACAAAATCAAAATCAATTTGTTTTTAAACTGTTTTCAGAATGGGACTTTTTAAACTAATAAACTTAAAATTTGGTAAAGGGGGTTTACAATAAAAAATGACCTGTGGGGATATATAAATGAAATCTAATGCCGGGGTAAGGGTCTGCAATGACTGCTAAAAATAGAAAAAGAAGGCAGAGTTCATAGACAAAGATTTAAAAAGCTCACATTTCAGGCACTGTGCTGAAGATAGCTTATTGTGAAGGAAGCAATGAAGATACGACTCGGTTTACCAACCTGTCCAGTTACCATTCCTTCATTTAGCTACAACTGGTAGTGTGTGTATGTGCCCCATAGACAATAGATCATTTTCCAATCCAAACTAAAATATCAATGGCTATGGACACTAGCCTAGGTGAGTGTCAGGCATCCCATTTTTTCAGGAGACAATGGAAGTAACTATACAAAACCATCATGGACATGCAGGTGCTGTCCTTGTGTGTTCACATATTCCACCCTAGCCATTTGATAATTCAACAGATGTATTGTGGACTAGAAAGATGGAGTTGGAACATGTGCTGGCCATGTAAGAAGTTTTGAAACTACTTTTCTCTGCTTATAACCTGGATGTGGTTTGGGTACTTTAAGTGGGGCTGCACATGACTTTAATTAAATCATTGGGGTTGATTTACTAAAGGTAAATAGATGGTGCACATTTCAAGTGCAGTGGCACCCATTTTCCTTAGTTAATCTGAATGTGGTAAAGCTTCACTTCCTAAAGAATACCCAATAAATAAAAAACAGCATTTTTGCTTGCACATAAATGGATGATGGAAATCAGCAGAACTTTATCACATTTACTAAGCTGGAAAAATGAGTGCAAATGCACTTGCAAAGTGCACAGTCTTTGACTTTAGTAAATCAACCTCAGTGTAATCTGCCTACCTTTAAATAGCATTAGTTACACACAGGAGAGGCATGTCTAGCTAGACAACAATTACTGCTATGCACTTTACAGTGGTCACATATATCATGTGTGTTTTCAGTGTCTTGTAGCATTGCTTATTCAGAGAAATATGGGAAACATTACATCCGAAGTGGTTGTGAGCATGGCCATACTCCGTATCTGTTGAAGCCGTGCCTTATGCCCTGCTTGGCACTTATTTCACTGTTTGCTGTCACTCCCTTTTTCCTGTGGATGACTGTAGCTATTCTGATGGGCTTTAGTGTATTTTAGTCCATTAGTTTCTTCCCTAGCGTCATCAGGGGCCGTATTTACTGCCTAAGACTCATCAGCTTGCATCTGTTGCAGCAGGACAACAGGAGGCAGTACCAAAGCACAATTTATATTATTTTAGGTCTGTTTGTTTTTTTATGGTTGGATATACCCAAAGAGTGTCCATTGATGGCTAATTAAGGAAAAAATAGAGGCTTAACAAAACCACAGAACTCATGCAGCCACCATTTCATGATACATAGTCAAATACCCCCTACAGTAGTGTAAAATGATATTAAAAGTAACTGTGGAGTTAAGTGACCATATAAAGGGTGATATCAGTGCTTTTATACAACCGATGGGACCCTATGTTGATGCATTTACCTGCTTATATATGGCTAACATAATCTGCTGGGTTTCAGGGGTATTTGAACTATTTATAATAAAGTTGAATACCAGGAAAACAGCTAAATACATAGATGAAATGCATATTAGGGAACTATTTTACTGCCAAAATAATTTGTATTTCTGTCCATCCAGTCCTGAGATTAACAAAGCCATGCCAGACAGCACACTGGGCAGATTATTTTTTCTGTAAAAGTTAGACTGTAAAAGGGCTACAGTGGTATCTTCTCTTCAACACCAGCTTGCTGACTGTACAGTGAAAGAGCAGCAGCATACTAATGAGGTTCTCTCTCTGCTACTCCTTTCTCCTCTTATAATCATCTTTCATGTCGGCACATTTTAAAAGTAACATATCCCATTTGTTCCCAGCCCTGCCCCCTCTCCCTATCGAAGTCTGAGTACTTATGTACAGGAGATTGCAAGACATTGGTACAAATACCAGTACATTAACTAGTTGCATTTACGAACAATACATTTAAGGATTAATGAATACAGAAGTGCATTGATTCATCTGCCTGGAGTTCAGCTTTACGTCCTGGCTGCTAATGGAGGTTTTTAATCCATTTTCTTTACCACAGTTATACAGTCATATGTACAGTGACATAGTTCCTAACTGTATTTCATTTGATCCCACGTACTTTCCTTCCTCTTTATTTCACAATTGTTTTTTCTTTTTGGTATAATGTTTATTGCAGTCCACACTTTACTGAGGAAGGACCTGAATGCTACATGAGATGCTATGCAAGATGCTACATGAGATGGACATAACCCACGTTTGTAGCTTGTGCCTGGTTCATAAACATCCATAACCATTTAAGGTCCTCTAGACCTACGTCTTACACTCATATCTTCCCTCACCAGATCTCACATTCACCCTCCAAGATCCCTATATTGTGACAGAATTATTGAAACACACAGGAACATATATATTCTTTAGCTTCATGACCAACTATCCGCTCATTCAGCAGGGAGTAAGGCTGGCCATACATTATACAATTATCTGCAGATTTTCTGCCCAATTTCCTTTAGATTTACCTTCAACTATGTAGTGCAAGGGCCTGCCTAATTGGATACAACTGAAAGTGTTGTTTAGGTTTGTCCTCCTATTATATGGTTTTTGGTAAATCTAAACCAAAAATCTGCAGATAATTGTATAATGTATGGCCAGCCTAAGGCATGCAAAAATGTCTCTACATACCGCCATCTTAGCAAAGTGTGTTCTTCATTCCTAGTTCATAAAATGCCAAGAAGAAAACAAGGCATTCCTTTGAAGCTCCTTAGGCACCCCCTGTGGCCAAATGGACCACTTACTGAGAGAGGAGGCCTACATGTCTGATGGGGTTGAGCCCTGCTAGAAAGGAAAACAGCTGACTTAGTGTATGTGCCACAAAAAGGTGGAATATTCTCACACAGTGCTTAGTCGGGAAGGTGACACCAGTCTCTTTATTATAGTTGAGCAATGGTGTCACGTCACTGCTCACAGTCTGTTACTTTGATAAACAGCAGCACAATGTTGAGGTTTTCTTTGTGCTTTCCCCTGTTGTAATCAAGTTCATAGTCAACACAACACTGTGAAATGCAATAGAGCTTTAACTGACTGATCTGCCTAGGCCCATGCCCTTTGCAGAGCTTTACTAGGCTGGACACTACAGGATGCTAATACTGTATAAAGACATATCTGGGGTGCATATACTTGCTGTTAGCACACTCATGATTAGATAAAAGTCACCAGTTGTGTGCTGCAGAGCAACACAGATTCTAGGAGAATACCTTACTTGCTTGAATTAGGGTTGCCACCTGCATGGGACTGACCTGGACAGTCCGGGTTTTGACATTTGTGCCTGGGTATCTGTTCACCTGAAACCCGGACACAACAACATACCTTCAGTCATGCAGCCAGTGAGAGAACTCAGTGGGAGTATCGTTCATAGCTTCATCCTAAGTGATTCCTGTAAGCAGTCAGCTTTGCCTGTCAGTCCCATGTCCTCTCCTCTCTGCCTTCTCCCCTGCAGCAGTGGCGGCAGCACCCTCTCACCCATTGTCTTAGCAACCAATCACTCTTTAGTCCAGCTTCTGTGCACACATTAGATTTTCTGCCCTAGAGCTGCTCTACCTCCCAGCTCCACCCCCCCAACTCCGGCTCCCACACAGTGCTGAATGCTCTTTGTTTGCAGCGGCTCCACTAGAATCCCCATCCCTCCTCTCCTGTCGGTAAGAGTAAGACATCTAATAGAGGGTAGGGGGGAATTTAATATAAGGGGGATTTCCCTCTAGTGGAGGTCTGGAAATGAAGGGAGGGGGCACTGATATAAGGGGACTGTAAGCTAATGGGGGTGTGCAAGGCTGGTGCTGATATAAGAGAACTTTGATATAATGGGGTCTCTAATGGGGGATGCTAACTGCTAATATAATGGTTGCTGACCAATCATTAGTTCAGCTGTCAGCACCCCCCATTAAAGACCCCCATTTTGTCAGAGTACCCTTATATCAGCACTAGCCTTACACCCCCTCATTAGATCAGAGTCCCTTTATATTGGTTGGTCACTAAGGGGGGTTCGCTTATATAAGGGGACTCTGATCTAAGGGGGGTCTGGAAGGGGGTTGCTGATATCCCACACTTCAAAAAACTAAACATTTTTTAAAACTTTCAAAATGCAATGCAACCTCCCTCTATAATTATATTAACTGCTTCTCACCCTCCCATAGTAAATTTACTGCAGGCAGTTGGCACAAGCAGGCTGGATAACTTATATGTACGTTGCCCAGCCTGTTCCGGGTTAGGGGCGCGCATGTATTCGTTCCTTGCTGATCTGCGCTGTCTCTGGCTACAGCAGGATTTTGTCAACAGATCCTGGCCAATGATTTTATGGCTGAGCCCTGCTGATCAACTGTTGTCAATCAGTCTTTCAAACCAAAAATAGGGGTTTTTTTTACCAAAATTGGAGAGTGCAAAATCTGGTGCAACTCTGCATAGAAACCAATCAGCTTCCAGGTTTTATTGCCAAAGCCTAGTTGAACAAGCTAAACTTAGAAGCTGATTGGCTACCATGCACTGCTGTACCAAATTCTGATTGCTCCAGTTGTAGTAATTAACCCCATAGTGTCTTTCTACAGCAACTCATTTGGAAAGTTGTGATTAACTTCATATGATTAGAAATAGTATTTAATCACAAAATATATGCATAGTACATACTACAAAAAAAATTGCCGTTTACCGCTAAAATGTTCGGGTTTGGCTTAAAGTAAAGGTGGAAACCCTAGTCTGAATGCATGCGGTTGACTGGTGAGCAGGGGCGGACTGACAACTCATGGGGCCCCCGGGCAATAGGGGATCATGGGGCCCCTGTGTCCTTGCCCAAACTCAAAAAAGCCTATGAAAAAGGTACCAGGGGCATCTCATGGGGCCCCCTACTGACCCTGGGCCCTCGGGCAGTGCCCGAGTTTCCAAATGGTCAGTCTACCCCTGCTGGTGAGCCTCTTGCACCTCGAGGGTAGAACAGATGTGTTTGGTAAACTAAAACTATAGCACTTTCCAAATCAAATCCTCAGGGCTAATAATATTTAAAGGCTAAGTTTAACCTTTTTGTGTTAAAAATTCCAGCTCCACCATGTACCAATATATCATTAATGTATCTCTATTGCAGAAAAATAAAAGCTTTTTCCTTAGCCCTTGCTGAATTCCTTAAAAAGCTTCATCTAAGTTGTTGTTTGGGGTCTGCACCTTCATTCTTCTGTGTTCAACTTCCATGCCAAGTTTTTTTTTCTTTCTTTTTGTCTGACGTACTCTCGTTATAAGGCTAGATGCTTCTGACAAACTGTTGTATTGATACAACCCATGCTTTTGTTTATGTTTGTTTTTCGATGCTCAATAAATCTTTATTGGAAAAAAAAGCTTCATCATTTGCTGATATGTAGAGTTAGGACAAAAAACCCAGTAAGACACAGGAAGGATTTCATCAGCTGACCTCATAAGCAGGGGCGGACTGACAACTCATGGGGCCCCCAGGCAATAGGGGATCATGGGGCCCCCGTGTCCTTGCCCAAACTCAAAAAAGCCTATGAAAAAGGAACCAGGGGCATCTCATGGGGCCCCCTACTGACCCCGGGCCCTCGTTTCCAAATGGTCAGTCCGCCCTTGCTCATAAGCCTGTGGCTGCCTTCCCCCATTCCAGCAGATCACTACCACCCACTTCTACAGGTGCATGGTTTTCCAATGCAATTAATCAGTATCACTGTTCTCACTAAATACACAGGCATCATTATTTTTTCTATCTTAATTTCATCTTGCGTAGATCGTTCATTTGGCAGAGTGTGCAGGAGATGAGTGATCAGATAACAACCTATGTGGATAGAGCTGTAGTATTGAAAACAGAAGTGTGTTCTGAATTCTGGAAAGTTCACTATACACTATACAATCTGATTGTACAATCTCCTTTAGATCTACCCCCAACTATGTAGTGCAAGGGCCTGCCTGATTGGATTCAGAGTGATTGGATAGATGGTGTGTCCTCCTATGATATAATATTGGTAAATCTAAAGGAGATTGTATAGAGACTGTACAATTAGATTGTTTAGTATATGGCCACCTTTATACATCTAAAATGACCTAGTTGCACTTTCAGTGCCATTATTAACAGCACACCAAACACAGAAACAAGCACACGTTTTGACAAATGCAGAAAAATGCATAGTAAAAAACCTGCAGCCCATTGACATCAACGGGCTGCCATATGTGTGTCACTGGAAAAACGAGCCAAAAACCATGGGCTCCCACTACTCTAGGTGTGAATGGGCTCTAAAAGTGAAATTGGTTTGTTTACACAAGAACAGTAAGGCTCCATTCACACCTGTTTTCAGAAACACACTGCAAATGTGCATGATGTTTGTGTTGTCATTACATGTTAAAGGTACCCCAAGTGCAACAAACGCACCAAAAACTGTGGTAACGCACCATGCTCCGTTCCCAAAAAGATTCTGGGTCTTCTCTGGGGAGATTGTTGCGTGTAGGGCAGCCCATTTGTCCTATGCATGACAAGTGAAAATACTTCAAAACACCCAAAACAAACGCATGCGGGAATGTAAGTTTTTGCTACGTAGAGATGTAAACGGGGCCTGACAACTGAGTGTCTCCGTCCACTCCCTCCTATGTACGTACTGTATATAAAGATGGCCATACACTATTTTCTTTAGATTTACCAGAACTATGGAATAGGACACACCTGAACAATCTATTCAATCTGTATCACATCACACAGGCCCTTTTACTATATACAGTACCTTGAAAAAGTATTCATACCCCTTGTACAATTTCGGTTGTAACATGACAAAATGTGGAAATGTTCATGTATTTTATTGGGATTTTATGTGATAGACCAACACAAAGTGGCACATAAGTGTAAAGTGGAAGGAAAATGATAAATGGTTATCAAACATTTTTACAAATAAATATCTGCGTGCATTTGTATTCAGCTCCCGGAGCCAAAACTTTGTAAAACCACCTTTCGCTGCAATTACAGCTGCAAGTCCTTTTGGCTATGTCTCTACCAGCTTTGTACATCTAGAGAGTGACATTTTTGCTCATTCTTATTTGCTAAATAGCTCAAGCTCTGTCAGATTGGATGGAGAGTGTCTGTGAACAGCAATTTTCAAGTCTTGCCACAGATTCTCAATTGGATTTAGGTCTGGACTTTGACTGGGCCATTTGAACACATGAATATGCTTTGATCTAAACCATTCCATTGTAGCTCTGGCTGTATGTTTGCTTCACCTTCCAGCAGGACAATGGCTCCAGTCTTTTGCAGACTCAGGTTTTTTTTTCTAAGATTGCCCTGTATTTGGCTCCATCCATCTTCCCATCAGCTCTGACCAACTTCCCCCATCCCTGCTGAAGAAAACCATCCCCAGAACATGATTCTGCCACCACCATGTTTCACAGTGGGGATGGTGTGTTCAGGGTGATGTGCAGTTAGTTTTCTGCCACACATAGCGTTTTGCTTTTTAGGTCAAAAAGTTCAATTTTGGTCTCATCTGACCAGAACACCTTCTTCCACGTTTGCCGTGTCTGCTACATGGCCTCTTGCAAACCACAAACGGGACTTCTTATGGTTTTCCTTCAACATTGGCTTTCTTCTTGCTACTCTTCCACGCCAGATTTGTGGAGTGCATGACTAATATTTGTCCTGTGGACAGATTCTTCCACCTGAGCTGTGGATCTCTGCAGCTCCTCTACAGTTACCATGGGCCTCTTGGCTGCTTCTCTGATTAATGCTCTCTGGCCTGTCAGTTTAGGTGGACGGCCATGTCTTGGTAGGTTTGCAGTTGTGCCATACTCTTTCCATTTTCGGATGTTGGATTGAACAGTGCTCCGTGAGATGTTCAAAGCTTGGGATTTTTTTTATAACCTAACCCTAAAACTTCTGTTTTGTTCACTAATGTTCTCTAACAAACCTCTGAGGGTTTCCCAGAACAGCTGTATTTATACTGAGATTAAATTACACACAGCTGGATTTTATTTACCAATAAGGTGACTTCTGAAGGCAATTGGTTCCACTAGATTTTAGTTAGGGGTATCAGAGTAAAGGGGGCTGAATACAAATGCACTCCGCACTTTTCAGATATTTATTTGTAAACAATTTTAAAAACCATTTATCATTTTCCTTCCACTTCACAATTATGTGCCACTTTGTGTTTGTCTATCACATAAAATCCCAATAAAATAAATTTCCGTTTTTGGTTGCAGCATGACAAAATTTGGAAAATTTCAATGGGTATGAATACTGTTTCAAGGCACTCTAGCTGATGGGAGATCTAAAGGAGATTGTACAATCAGATTGTATAGAAAGTGGGTGGAAGATGGTATTATAATGAGGGAGGTGTGGTCCAGAGTGGTGAACATCCCCTATCACACCCTCTTCTGTGATGAAACAAGGAATTTAAGACTTCTGGGAGATGACCTACAGGAAGTGAATGCTGAGAGATGATCTACAGGAAGTGATGGAATCTGAAAATTAATCAAAAATTCAAATAAACTGACAATATTTTAAACCTCCTGTGGGTAAGATAAGTGAGAGAAAATCACATTGGGATGGCTGGGCCAGCATTGGCATTGGAAAACGCTTCTATTTATTATGACAAGTGAAATTCTGCCCAAAAAAGGTGAACTTATCTTTTGAAATCCCAATACTCAATGAGTTTACAGAACTTGCTAAATCTTACCTGCCTCTGCTCTAAGAATATTATACTTTTTCCCTCCAACTGTAGATAGACAGTTGTGTTCTTCTGGCTGAGACTGCTGTGCTGTATGTGCATTGTAGAATGCATTGACCCTGTAGCCACAAATAATATATATGGTACCGCAGAGGCAGCACCAGGTAACATGCAATTCTTTTGTCTGGATGCAACAGGAAATTGAAGGTTTCTGAGGGGCACTTTGAAAAATATATATACAGTAAGTTTTCAGATACAATCCCATTAGGTTAGCACATTTACCTGAGAACATGCATATACTTGCTGTATGTTTGACAGAATCCATACTTTTTAAGTGAGTCACACGGCAGCTGTGAGAAAATCTTCCCTGGTGACTATTTAATGTGATATTTCTGTAAGCAAGTATGAGATAGCTGAATAGTTAGAGATGAATTTTGATTGGTTACTGTGGGTGGGATACTGCACTTTGCACATCATTTGTGCTGCTTTCACTGATTTATTGGATAAGGCCAGAATTTCCAAGATGAGTACTTGTAAGAATAACCACTTGCCATGCATGTAACACATACAGTATGTGCGGCAGCAACGAGGGTGGTCTTTAACACCCGCACAGGGGCGGACTGACCATTTGGAAACTCAGGCACTGCCCAAGGGCCCGGGGTCAGTAGGGGGCCCCATGAGATGCCCCTGGTGCCTTTTTCATAGGCTTTTCTGAGTTTGGGCAAGGACACAGGGGCCCCATGATCACCTATTGCCCGGGGGCCCCATGAGTTGTCAGTCCGCCCCTGCACCCGCACACCGCACAAATGCGTCTATAGCTGGCAGAGGCTTCTGTGCTGAGAGCGCACTCACTGTCTGCTCCCAGCACAGAGACCGAGCTATCAAAGACAACTCTTAGTCTTTACTAATGATAGGGAAAAGGCAGGATCAGCTCCCAATCATGCGACCACTGTGACAGCCAATCATGGTGGTCATATGAACACACAGACCTTTCCACCCCCATGGCATACAAGCCCAGTTAAAGGGAGGCCAGGGTGGGATGGAAGGGTCTAAACAAGGTTTTTACATTGAGATTTCTTAAAAACTATTTACAGCAGAAGCAGTGGGAAGGCAATGTTTAACACATGGGTTATTTTCTTTCTACTTTTAAGCCCACCTCCAGGCAAAAATAAAATATAAATTGTGCATCATTTACCTTACTCGTCAGTCTTGACTGTAAAACCTCTTCCTAAGCCTTCCTGCAATGTACTAGATCAAAATGACAGTTACCTTTATGAGCAAAGCTAATTTTCTGCCCTGGGAACCAGACATTTTTTCCTGTTCATTATCCTCTAGGGCAGGCATGCTCAACCTGTGGCTCTTGGAACCATCTGATGTGGCCAGCAACCCCAAACCTATGGCAATCTGCACAACCTGCTTCAAGTGCACACCGCTCAATGGCTGTATACACAGGCCCTATTGTGGCCTGCTCTCTGCTCTTCTCTTTCTTTCCTAACACACAGACACGGGAAGAGGAGCCTTTACCCAAGTGGATTACATTTATTGGCATCCATACAGGGTTCTGAAGGTGGATTCTCATAATTATGTGATGAGCTTTGTGTCATTCCTGGAGCATGTGAGTGCATTATGTGCCATTTTATCGATGCTTAATAAAGAAGGTTATTGCGCTACTAGGCCTTGAGCTGCACTTCCCTGGTGTGTGTTTTTTGTTTAGATTGTCCACAGTCCTTGTTTTGACAATTCAAAAGATGCTTGCAAAGACCCTGATATAGTGAAGGCTGCAACACTGGTTTGGAGCTTTCTAGGCTGATTACACCTGAGTGCAAGAGTGGGATTAATGGTGATCTTGTTAATAAAAATGTGATTTTTCTGATTGTGAATAAATAGTGGGTAAACATCCAACGGGGATTGTTTTCACAGAAAATCATGATCCTGATTGTTTAAAATCTTCATTACGCTATTCAAAATAAATCATTTCAAATTGAACCATTTAATGTTATTTTGGCCCGTGGCCATTTACCAGATCACTTAAGTGGTCCTCGTTCTTTAGGAGGTTGAGCACCCCTGCTCTAGGGCACTAGTCCACTCACCACCCCTGTGAGTTCTTCTGAATCAAGAGCCAATGAGAGAGCATCTGACAACTGGAAATGTCACCTGCACCAATAAGAGTTGTCCACATCATGCAGACAGTGATGTGGACATATGAAGAAAGACCCCAGGAAACAAAAAGAAGAAGAGAGAAGGATTGTCATGTGACCGTGGCTTCAGCTAAGTAAATTGGGCATTTGGATAATGTTTTTTCTTTCATACCAGCGGTTAGCGGGGGTTGGGAAGAGGGATTGCTAATATGTTGGAGTTGGGCTTTAGAGATAAACTCCAGACAGCATGGGAAAGAAGGTCTACAATTTAAGGGAAGATCAAAGTGGTAACCTCGTCAGTATGCTACTTTTCCTTCATTATATGATTACAGGTTGGAGGCAGGTTAGTGACCAGGTACTATTGCCTAAATGCAGTAAAGAAAAATGAAGTCAGTAAGCTGACTGTGCTGCCAAGAGCAGAATGTATTTGTATTTCAGCTTTGTATATAGCTGTTTGGAGTTCAATGGCCTACTGCAATACCCTGTATTGAGAGATGGAAGGCCAGCACTCTTCAGTGGACTGTTGCCCATTCATTGTGCATGCAGCACACTGTATGCAGGACCTACTGTAGTACTGCCCAAAGAGAATTGTAAATCCTTTGGCAGGTAAAACAGTGCCTATATTTGTATTTCAGCTGTGCATTTAGTTGCTTTCAATACCAAATTAAAAAAGAAAAAAGCGCCATTTACAAAAAAACACCAAAGTGTCAGCAGCATATCCCACCCAAAATAAATTTTGGTAACAATAATCCTAATTAAAAAGGTATGCGCTAATAACAAACTTATACAAAGGTGTATATCATCATCCAAAAAAAAACAAAAAAACATTTAGTGTTTTAAATAAATAATTATAGTGTCCAAACATAAATTAGTGTCCAAAAAAAAAATTATATATATTAGTGTCCAAAAAAATATATATATAGATCTTCAGTGACTTGAACCAATTGTGAAAAATCCACCACCAAAGGAGATTAAATGAACTCACCAGAGCTAATGGCTGGTCAGATTATAAACCTTTTTAATTAAGATTTAGTTACTTGCTGGAGTTTTAGCTTAACCACTTGCCACACACCCATAGTACATTTACTGTGGGCGGGTGGCACAGGCAGGCTGGATCACGTGCATGTACATCATCCAGCTCATTGCAGGTTATTGGCATGCAGAGAACCACGTCAACTCTGTCCACCTGACACAGCGGATTGAGGCTCCCAGTACTGGGCTTCTTTAAGTGGCCCAGGGAACATGTGATTGGTATGCGATCACTTACTCACAATGTCAACAAAGCTGTTAAAAATGAATGTCATTCATAACAGTTGTGCTTCCTATAGAGTGATGCTGTGATTGGCCTACAGCTATCACATGGCAGCTGGGCCAATCACAACACCCTGTAGCATTTGATTAACTGTAGCTAATCACAGATCACTTGTAAGCATGGCTGTTATGAAGGTAACCCATTCATGACAGTTCAAAACATTGCTGTTACAGTGATCATCATTGTAACAGTAACCAAAGTGTAAAGCAACAAAAAATCTCTAATCACACCCCCCCCCCCTTCCCCAGGAGTAGTACAGAGTTACTATTTTGATACTGAACTACTCTGATAAAAATATGTAAAAAAAAAAGTAAAAAAAAGAAAACAAAATCGTAAAAAAGAAAAAAGTTAACAAAATTGAATACCTTTTTTTTAAACATACTGTCACCGACCAATGTTCCAGATCACCATCACACCAGTCATATGATGACTCTGCCCTGGTGACAGTATGTAAAAACAAATTGTAAACAAAAACAAATTTCATTTAATTTCTTTTCAGACTGTCTACTTTCCAAAAAGGGGTCATTTGGGGGGTATGTGTACTATCCTGGCATTTTAGGGGCCTCAAAATGAGACAGGCCATCAGTACATCAGCATTTTTCAAATATATAAACTATAGTTTGTGGATGCAATAACTTTCGCACAAACCAATTAATATATAATTAGTGGGATTTTTTTTTTTTTTTTTACCAAAGATGTGTCAGAATGAAGAATTTATGAAGAAATTAGATTTCTTGATTTTTTTATAGGATATATTTTAGAAAAGAAAGTAGAAAATATAATTTTCCCCCAAATTGTCAGTTTTTTTGCATTTATATAATAAAAAAACCCAGTGGGGATCAAATACCACCAAATAAAAAGCTCTATTTGCGTTAAAAAAACTCTATAAATTTAATTTTCTTACAGTGTTGCATGACGGCTCAATTGCTAGTTAAAGTAGCGCTCTGCTGAATAGCAACAAAATGGTCTGGTCATGAAAATGGTAAAATCTTCCAGAGGACGTGGTTAACAGCATAAGACCAAACCATGATTTAAAGATATAGGCATTATATTTGACAATTTGTAACATATAAACAACAAAAATCATGATTTCTTATTTTATTTAAAGCAGGGTATTTTGGTTACTTGCCATTGAAACTGGGAATCAAGAATGCAGTTCATAATTTCCTTGACAGTTATCATGCAGAAATATGTCTGCCTTTATCCCTCATGCAGAGAGAGTGTATATAGTAAACTCCGTATGACCTTATTAGCACTAATAGTCTATCTAATAATAACTTGCAGTGTAAGCAGGCCATCTGCTTCAACATCATGTTCAAACCTTGAAAATGCAGCTGTTTCATTCATTTTACTTTTAGAAAAGGTGAAGGCTGCATTTCCTAGGTCAAGTCAAAAAAGAATGTGGAGAGGAGCACTTCAAACATGAAGGAAAGTCAGTGTAAGGGATGCACAATAAGTTGCATTGCCTACAAAATCATTAACAAAAGCCTTTTTTCCCTGTTTAGGTAATTTCTTTTCTACTTTTTCTCCAGAGGAAAGATACTGAAGTTGAACAAAGAGGCAGCACAGTTGATTTACTAAAGCAGTACAGGACATTCATTTTGTAAAGTAAATATACAAGATGAGGTTATGTTCACTTCAATCAACCAATCATGTGCTTACAAAAATCCTGGTTTTTTTTATTATACACTTTGCAAAGTGAACACTTAGAATTTTGTCTGTTTCTTTAACAAATCAGCCCCTGTGCAGTCAGGTCTGAGGTCATTCAAAAATCCAAGAAGCAGCATAGACAAATTGAGTGCTTGAGCATGTGTTACAAATACTATCACAATCATGAGACTGTAGGCTTGGCTGGCTTAAATGAGGTTTGGTCTCCACCCAGAGACTGGCCACATCAATCACCTTGCAGATGACAGACAGGGAGAATGTATCACAGCCAAAACCAGGATGCTAGAATGAGACTCTGCCACACTCCAAAAATTGTTCAAGAATGGTTTGAGAAAAACGATGAGTTTGAGGTGTTAACTCCCTAGATTCCCCAAATCTCAATTCATTGAGCGTCTGTGGGATGTGTTGGAAAAACAAGTCTGATCCATGGAGGCCCCACCTTGTAAATTACACACCACAACATACCTTCAGAGGTCTAGTGGCATCCATGCCACAATGGATCAGGGCTGTTTTGGCAGCAAAAGAAGGACCTGCTCTGTATTAGGTGGGTGGTCATCATAAAGTAATGGCTGATTGGTGTATATGTGTGCATGTGTATGTGTGTATATTTGTGTGTGTGTGTATATATATATATATATATATATATATATATATATGAGATAAATTTATATTCCAATAGTTTTTATTGAACAATTTTCAAATAACAGGTAGAACAAATGAACAATAGTCCTGTCAAAATGAGTAGAGTGTAACCCAATGTAAAGAACAAGGTTTATCGGACATAAGACACTTAACAGGAGACTAAGGACTCTGTAGAGTAGCTATTGGATAATCTACACCAAGGTCCACAACCCTTATCTAACCATGTATAAGGGACTAACACAGTGGTAGAGGAAGGGAAGAGGGAGGGAACTGGGAGGGGGGAAGTTAGGGAAATGAGAAATTTAAATATATAGATCAATATATTTTGTACTTGCATATTCAGCAAGCATGTGTAGATTTAGACTTTTTCCCCATGCTTTTCAGTTTACTCTTTTGTCCAATTAAAAAAAAAACCGTTAAGGAGCACAAGCTGAAATTTATACAGAGAACCGTAACTTGTGCCCCCATTAGGGTTTTGTCTCATATTTAAATCCAGAGAACCCCGTAGAACTTCTCTATGACAAGAGTACTCCACCAGGGGCGGACTGACAACTCATGGGGCCCTCGGGCAATAGGGGATCATGGGGCCCCTGTGTCCTTGCCCAAACTCAAAAAAGCCTATGAAAAAGGTGGCATCTCATGGGGCCCCCTACTGACCCTGGGCCCTTGGGCAGTGCCCGAGTTTTCAAATGGTCAGTCTGCCCCTGCACTCAACTTTAAATAATTATTTGGCATCTATATGAAAAATTGGTTTCTAAACTTCATAATACGATTGTAGTTTCCCTTTAATACCAATACCCATTTGGCCACATGGCCAGCATCGGACAGATTGTGAAACAGTAGTTTTCAAATATGGTAAGTAATAAAGCTGCTTTTTACATTTATAAACTGGGATGGAAATGGTCACTTTGGGTGGTTTAAAGTAATAATTCACATTCAACAAGAATAACATTTTAGTCTTGAAACTGGTCACACCAAGTTACAATCTGAAAGTAAAATCTCCTTTAGATTTACCATCAGCTATATAGTGCAAGAGCTTACATGACTGCATATAAATAGAATGAATTTTATAGGAAGAGCTTTACTCTATATAGTTGTAGGTAAAAGCAAAGACGATAACACAATCAGATTTTAGTATGCAAGACCCGAGTTTGCCTGCTGTGCAGAAGTCGTGTTAAACAGACCAATACTTTTCCATTCTTACAACAGAAACGCTAATTTGAAAAGAGGAAAACGGGCAGAGAGAAATAAAAAGAAGACCCTAAAAACCAATGAAGTAATAAGATGTGTTCAAGCAGTCTTGTGTTCTTGTGTTCTTGTCAACATACCACTTTCTGTGCTGCTGTAGTGATCGCAGCCCACACTTGAGGGACATGTGTGTTTTCTGGGAGATGTTTATGTTCATTAGTGTGATAGTTACCTAGTTGCTATTATTCTCTTGTGGTGAACGGTATTTGGAATATGGAGAATCAGCCAGTACGTTTTCTTCATACTGCGCTCTTTTTTACATAGAGAGCTTGTCTGCATTGCAGTTTTCATAGTTGTCAAAAGCTGGTCACTGACATCGTGTTGTATTTGTTATTTTGCTGCAGTTGTATAAATCACACCTTTGGTATTTTATAGACAGATGTGACATTCAGCTGGGGGCTCTTTGTTTTTCAAGTTCATCTAGTGAAAATATGGGGCTTCTGTATGTTATATGCTTCCAGTGTAAGTGAAAGGGTCTTAAAGCTTTGGTAGATGTATCAAGCCAACTATTGATCCATCAAAAAATTATATATATAATATCAGCCTCTGTTGACAGATATTGATGCCTTCTCAAAGACAGCTACCAAAGCCTGCAGTTATAGACACAGAAATATTCATGACAGATAATTCTACTTCCATCTGAAACTGATCAGCCCTGGCTAATGCTGAAGAATGCACAAAAAGTGATGCCTCTGTACATTATTATGGCCTCATTAAGGCAGGATAGGCATCCCTGAAGAGAGAGGTTTTTCAGAGATTGCTTACAAGTGGGCAGAGTAGGCGATAGTCGGATAGATTGGGGTAGAGAGTTCCAGAGGATGGGGGAGGTTCTGGAGAAGTCCTGGAGAGGAGCATGGGAGGAGGAGACAAGGGAGCTAGAGAGGAGGAGGAGACAAGGGAGCTAGAGAGCAGGAGGAGCGGAGAGGACGGTTTGGGTGATATTTGGAAGTGAAGTCTACAAGATTTGGACAGTGATTGGATTTGGGGTTGAAAGGACAGATGAGAGTCTAGGATTACACCTAGTATCCTGGCATGAGAAGAGGGACTGATTGTTTTATTATTGATCTTGATAGAGAAGTCAGGGGAGGGGGCACAGGCTGGAGGGAACAGTATGAGTTCCATTTTGGAAAGATTTAGTTTGAGGAAGTAGAGTGGCATCCATACTGATATGTCACTTAGTAGGTTAGTAATACAAGATGAGACTGAAGGGCTGAGGTGAGGGGTAGAAAGATAGATTTGTGTGTCATCAGCACAGAGATGGTACTTAAAGCCATGGGAGTTTATCAAGTGACCAAGAGAGGAGGTGTAGATGGAAAAGACAAGGGGTCCAAGGACAGAACCTTGAGATACCCCTACAGAAAGAGGACGTAGAGAGGAGGAGACAGAGTTATAGGTAACGCTGAAGGAGCGATAGGTAGGAGGAGAACCAGGAGAGAGCAGAATCTCGGAGGCCAAGAGAGTGGAGTTTTTTGAGGAGGAGGGGGTGGTCAACAGTATCAAAAGCCTCAGAGAGGTCAAGTAGTAAGAGTATGGAGTAGTGGCCATTGGTTTTAGCAGTTAGTAAATCATTAGTGACTTTTAGTAGGGCAGTTTCAGTGGAGTGGAGTGAGCGAAAGCCAGACTGTAAAGGGTCAAGAAGGTTGTTGTCAGTGAGATAGGAACTCAGGTGATTGTAGACTAAGCGTTCTAAGAGTTTAGAGGTAAACGGGAGCAGGGAGATGGGTCTTAAGTTGTTCAGGTTGGTGGGGTCCAGAGAGGGCCTTTTTAAGTATTGGAGTGATCTGTGCATGCTTCAGAGGGGTGGAGAAGGCACCATTAGAGAGGGAGAGATTGAAGATGTGAGTGAGGAAGCATCGGACAGAAGAGGGTGACCGTAGTAGTTGAGAGGGGACAGAATCCAGGAGGCAGGTAGTGAGATGGGCTTCTGAGAAAACTTTAGTGGCCTCTTCAGTAGTAGCAAGGTCAAAAGAGGAAAGTGTTGAGGGAAGTTTAGTATAAGGTATGCTGAGTGGGATAGATGTCTGTGTAGTAGAGCTGCCCTATGAATTGCATCAATCTTGTTTTTTAAATGATTTGCAATCTCGTAAGTAGTGAGTGAGTTACTTGGTGGAGGTGGAGAAAGTAGAGATTTAAAAGTAGAGAAGAGATGATGAGGACTGGATGACAAGGTGTTAATAAGAGTGACAAAGTAGGCTTGTTTGGCAGCATGGAGGGAGGAATTGTATGTTAAGAAAGCAGATTTATAAAAGGTGAATGCTTGCTGGGATTTGGTTTTACGCCACAATCACTCCAGCGCACGACTATGTCTCTTAAGATTTCTGGTGTCGTCAGTCTGCCACGGTTGTAATGGTTAGGCCTGATACTTTGTGTAGTTAGAGGAGCAAGTGAATCTAGTGTGGATGAAAGCGAACTGTTGTAGGCAGCAGTGGCCAGGTCAGGGCAGGTGCTAATTAAAAAAAGGATTTTCTTGATTAATTTGGTAAAACAGACATAGAGCTAGAGGTGGCAGCCTAACTCCTGCTAAAATGTATCTTTAGTTCTAGACAGAGCAAGTTATAGATGCTGTCTATGGCCTCTGTGTCTAAACTGAAGTGAGGGGGGGGAAATTCCCATTGGGGGCAATTCCCCTCACTACCTGTTCTGTCTTACACCCATCAATTAAACTGCAAGGAAGGAGAACTCTCACACATGGGAACACAGATGGACAAAAAAAGTTGACAGAGTTTTTAGACTTCCCACACTTTAAACAAAATTTAAAAACAAAACAGGTTTTTGTTGAGGACCAGATTTATAGCTCAACTCCAGACAGGGCCAAACAAAAGCACCCCAACCCTTGTCTAGGGGAACCTAATATAGAGGAGCACTTACCTTATTTCATGGTAGCCAGAGCTCCAGTGTTCTCCTTCCCTGCCTTGGAAACTGGGGTGGACATCATCACATACAGTGTTGGACTGTTGGAGTGGTGGTGGCTGCTGCATTGCTCGTCAAGGCCTTATTTTTTGTAGTCCTCCCCATCTCTGAACGTTTAAAAAAAACCTGCATGCTGATTGTGGTGTACTGATTAACAGTATTAGGTCTTTTTGTTTCTTTTTGTTGAAAATGAGGAATTAGGAATTAATGGAAATTAGGAATAAATGTAAAATATATTAATTAGAAGCAGCAAATTATTTTTAAGAGCAAGAATAAGCTTCCACATAGAACCCCCATTCAATAACATGACCAGCCCTAGTCCATCCATTTAATAACTGGTAAAATTTGTTCATTCAGCAGATAGGACTCCATATTGATTTCATTATATAAAATCTATATTTCCAGGCTCTACAGAGCTTGGTCATGTGCAGAATTGGGGATGAATTGCTGTGTATGCAAGGACTGTGATTTACTCAGTCAGAACCTAGTTGTAATTTAGCAAACAATCAGAAATTGATAGTCCATTCACAGTAAATTGCTTAAAAATTATAAGAGACTAGACGGTAGATTACTGAGTAAGGATGCATCGTGTAATAAAGTAATAATATAAAACACTACCTTAACTGTAAGCAACAAGTGAAAGCAATTAGTGAGGGAGTAGGCTGTTCTCTTTGTCTCCATTTCAAGACTTAAAGCGTATCTAAAAGCAAAAGTAAAAAAGATGGATAGATAGATAGATAGATAGATAGATAGATATTTGCTTACTAGTTCTTAAATGTGGCGACATTTGGGGTCTTTTGGCTTTTTTGCCCTTTATTTTCACCTGGCAATCCAGCAAGTAGACCATTTAGGAGGTTATTCACTAAAACTGCAGCTCTGCATAGAAAACAATCAGCTTCCAGGTTGTATTGTCAAAGCTTAACTGAACTGAACTGAAGCTGATTGGCTACCATGCACTGCTACATCAGATTCCAAGTGCACCAATTTTAGTAAATCTCCCTCTTACTGTCTTAGGGTGTCTCCATTCTGGGTGGAGGAGCAATGGAGACACCTTTGGACAACAGCATTGTCAGTCTGGGGAGACTAGCAAGTCAAAACCAAACTCCATCTAACATTTTTGTTACAGTTTTTTTACAGTTACAGCAATCCTTTTTTTTCCCCCCTTTTGGGATAAAGCTTTTACATATGTAAATGAATAATAGCTGACTATTGTAAGTACTCCTGTTAGCATTAAATGGTTTTTCTCAACCCTCTAACTGCCACTTTTGGTCCATTAACCACTTGCTTTCCAGAGTATTTACCCCCCTTCCTGACCAGGCCATTTTTTGCGATACTGAGATGAGTTACTTTAACTGACAATTGTGCGGTCATGTAACGCTGTACATTAATTAAATCCATGTCTTTTTTCCCACAAATAGAGTTACGTTTTGGTGGTATATGATCACCTCTGAGTTTTTATAAGCAAAAAAATGACTTTTTAAAAAAAAAAAAAAACCAATGATTTTGACTTTTTCCTAGAAAATATATCCAATAAAAACATTGTAAAAATCAAATTTCTTCATAAATTTAGACCAAAATGTATTCTGCTACATGCCTTTGCTAACAAAAATCCCGATAAGCGTATATTAATTGGTTTATGTGAAAATTATAGCATCTACAAATGGCAGTATATATACTGGAATTATAATTTTTTTTTTTTTAAACTAGTAATGGCATAGATCAGCAACTTATAGCAGGACTCCGGGACTGTGGAGAGCATTCTGACACTGGGTGGGAACTGACTAACTGCCACTGACATCCCCAATGACAGTAATACAGTGATCAGTGCTAATAAAAAGCGCTGACACTGTACTAATGACACTGGGCAGAAAGGGGTTAACATCTGGGTCCATCAAAGGGTAACAGTGTGCTGTGTCTGTCTTACATTGCGTACTGTGTGCTGTTTTACTTGGGAGACATGCTGCTTTGTATCTCTGCTGTGTAGATAGATACAAAGCAGCATGTCCATGCTGACAGGAGAGAGACCTGTGTTGTTTACACACTGGTCTCTCCCCTGTCAGCTTTGCCGATGATCACCAAGTCCCGGCCGGGAATTACTGACCGTGACCCAGTGATTGACATCCCCAGCAGCCAATAGCGGCATGAGTAGGGTGCGCCCCCTACCCAGAAATACAAATTATATATACATGATTTTTCGCAGCCATGCCGCCCTGTAGCAGTACATTTGCTATAGGGCAAGTGGTTAAGGGAAAGTGAAAAATAGCAGATTTACCGACCTGGGTAACCAGGTGAATATAAAGAGAAAAAGGAAAAAATAATGCAGCCACCACATTCAAAGACTGGGAAGCTACAAAATATTTCTGCTGTTGGGTTTTGATACGCTTTAGTTTTCAACATTGACTGGAAAATATCCCATGAAAGCCTAGCAATGATGTTACTAGGGGTTGCATTGAACCTTTCCACTCATTGGTCAGAAAAACATTAGATGGTTGTCAATGTTTGTGTAATCTGCCTAAATGGTCTTTTAAAGCACTTCTAAGGCAGCTCTGGACGTTTTGACCATTTTCCTATATTTACTGATACATTTATAACACTTCATCATTGAACCAGAGTAGAGCAGCGGTCTTTGAACATCTCAGAGGTTATGCTCTTGTTCCTTGTTGCTTTTCCAGGACACTGACATATAAAACAGAAGTGCCATTGTGAGCCCGAGTGCCGGTTTGCACATCCAGGCCAACATCAGATGCCAACCAATTATTTCATAGAACTTGACAGCTCAGGCTACAAGAAAAGGCACAGCCAAGACCTGGTGCTGGGGAGGGGCAGGCGAGTTGAAAGCTGTCTTTTGTGGTGTTTGAAAAGAAACCCTTTATTTCTGGGACACAAACCCGGCACAGCCTATAATCAAGCAGAGTATATTGACTGTAGGAAGCCTGTCATTTCGTGCTTCCCCTCTTAGTCTCTGTGCGTAACATAATGATGATAACAACCATTCTAGGTATTATTGCATTAATGCCAGACTCAATCCTGCTATTTATTGTGTTTATAGACGTGGAGACTAAGTTGTAGGAGAAGGCTTTTGTCTCAGAATTCTAAGGACGACCGGGTTTTTCCTGCATATGAATGTTATCTTTCAGCATCTATAGTAATATCAAGGTCTCTCCTTCCTCTCAAATTATTCAAAGGAACAACTTTATTAAAGAGGAGTTTAGCTGTATCTGAGCATGATAAACTGAAAATGCTATGTATTTAATTTTTAGTATTCAAAACAAACACACCTATCCATGACTCCATACTTTATTTTGCTGAAGTCACTTTGTAAAACCCTGCCCTAGCATTTCTAGCTGTGGCCATCTTGAGTAAGGGAAGATGATTCATTTAGCATTTACTTCCTGGAATCCATCTACCCTTAGCTCAGGCATGCAGGCAGAAGAGTGTGCTTAGCTGAGAAAGCACCCCCCTTCCTCCAGGTATAAAAAAGGAATATGCCCATGAAGACTCCTGGGATGTATGTTGTCTTTTTGGCATAGGCTAGAAACCAGGAAAAAACTGAAGAAATGTGAAAAAACGTTTAAAACAATTAAATATAATATACCTTCCTATCTACTTACTAAGGCTAGTAGTATAGGGATTAAAATAGTTAAAGCAGAACTTTACCAACTCAATCAAAAATAATGTTCTTTAGCAAGGAACATACAGGGGTTTGACAGAAAATGGAAACAGTACATGATTTACAGGTGTGAAAGTGATGACATATTTCGCATTGAAAGCGGAAGTGATGTAACATTCTTTTGTATCTGCTATGTGATGAGACACCTAGCTAACAGGTGGGAAGTCTCACTTTCGTCATTTGCTGCATGTGCTGCTAGTAATACGGAGTCATTTCAATATACATTTAATGGGATTTATTTTGCCAAAAATATGTAGCAGAATATATTTTTGTCTAATCTATATAGAAATTTTATTTTTAAACTAAAATGTTTGGATACGTTTTATAGGAAGAAGTAAAAATATTGCTTTTTTGGTCTTTTTTTTTTTCATTTGTTTAATACAAAAATTAAAAAAAAACAGTGGTTCTCAAATACCACCAAAAGAAATCTCTATTTGTGTGAAAATAAATGATATAATTCTCATTTGGGCACAGTGTTGCATGACCGTGCAATTATCAGGTAAAATAATGCAGTGCCAAATAGCAGAAAATGGCGTGGTCAGGAAGGGGGTAAAATCTTCAGGAGAGCAAGTGATTAAACAACATAGGTACTTATTTTTAACAGCAAGCAATAAAGCAATAATGTCCGTGAGCAAAGGTGATGATAGGTGATGTACTTATATCCCTGTTATCATTAACCTTCTGGTGAGTGTACATCTGACCGAGGTGGTGGATTCCCCTGTGTGATTAATTTCACATTCACGTCCTGCACTTTAGATTGCTGCACTTTATGATTCTATGGACACTGCTTGAATTGAGTTTCTTTTATGGACATATATTTTTAATGTCGCACTATTAATTACCATGTGCAATCACGAATATCAGTAATATTACTATCTGTTGATTATTTTAGTTGCACTTGCAGTGTACCTATCATCACCTTTGCTCACAGACGTTATTGCTTGCTGATTTGCTGTTCATTTTATTCGCAAGTTTTATGCGCTTATGTGATGCACTTTACTGTTCCACTTGATTCATTTAACCTTTTATTGTGATTTTAGCACTGCACCTTTTCTATATATATACTTGTGGGGATTGTTACCTATACCTTGCGTGCTAGCTGCTTTATAGTCATCACCAGCGCTCGCCTACATACAATATACTTATACTTATTTTTAACATTTTGCTGCAAAAGGGGCCACCACGAAGTGATCTAGCAAGATTTAATTTTCTGACTACAGTTCCACTTTAATGTTGACTGAGAGAGTAAAGTTCCATTTTAAAGTGTTTCTACCTACTTTATTTATTTAAGGAACTTATATAGTGCCGTCAATTTACGCAGCGCTTTACATACATATATTATACATTCACATCAGTCCCTAACCCTCAAGGAGCGCACAATCTAAAGACCCTAACTCACATTCATACATACACATACTATACTATATGTAATGAAACCTTCTTTAGTTCATTTTACAAGAACTGCATCAGTTATTATAGATTTAGATTCTATTCACATCTGAGTGTTTTGTAACTCGAAGCTGTCTGTTCACACCTGAGCACTCGGGCGCCTGTACAGGAGCTTCTTTTCAGGCAGATCTGGGTGTTTTTGGCCCCACAGATTTCTGTGGGAATGCCTGAAAGAAATGTGCAAAAATACAGCTCATGCGCATTTTTTAAGTGCTCTAAAATAGTGCAAAAATGCACCAAAAAGTCTTTAAAATCACTTCAATGTACGCTTAGGGAACAGGCAATGGGGAAGAGCAGGCAAGGTAAGTATCAGCTGGACTTGGTAGGGTAGTTTGGTTTAAGGTTCGTTAAGAAAACCTCTAGGAATTCTATTGCACTAGTGGTAATTGTAGATACAACGTATGGGCACTGCTATACATATGTCAGTGTAGTCAAGTGAGGGTCAGGCTATAGCTGTGAAAAGTTTGGTGTCTTTGGTGTACATTTGTGGAGCTGAATAGCATGCAGCCATTCGTAATTGCAGATATATAACTTTGTTATTGTCACACATCATAACTTAAAGATATTGTTGTCTTCCTTTTCTTTCCACAGGGCCGGTGTACAAGAGAAAACTGTAAATATCTGCACCCTCCGCCGCACTTAAAAACACAGCTAGAAATCAATGGACGAAATAACCTTATACAGCAAAAGACAGCTGCTGCCATGATTGCACAGCAGATGCAGTTCATGCTCCCCGGCGCCCAGCTACAGCCAATTGTAAGTACCTGTTATATGTCCCTAGACGGAATTCATACTACACACATTGATTTTGTTACGTTTTTGAACATTCCTCCTTTGGATTTGGGGAAGGTAGAAAGTGAATCCATAAATTAAACTTACCGCTGATGTAAAATTGGGCTCACTGAAGCTTTCTCCTGGTCTCAACATACCTCCTAAACAGCACTCTCTAGCACGCATTTCAGCCCTATAGAAATGTGTAGGAATTTACCAACAGGCTGCAGGCAGTGGACATATACTGAGGTTGCAGGGAGTGGAATTTTACAGCTTAGGCACAAAGGCAAGAGCAATTTATACAGTAGCATTATAATCAGAATAGATGCTATACAAGGGTGGGATGCCTGAGTGAATTGAAATTGACTGCTCTCCAGGGTATCATCCCAGGTATATACAGAAATTAGATTCAATTCAAAGTTGGCACTTTGAATATACCACTGGGAGACAAAACAAATCAAACTTTTTACATAAAAACAGATTCTTTATTACAGTCAAAGTTAAAGATATGACCAACATCAAATTTGTGTATATGAGTTACAGTAAAAAATGGGTCACTCCCATCGCTGTCACATGTCCTTTGATAGGTCTACACATTTTGCAGGACCATCTGGACCAAAAGTAACTGTTTTAGGACAAGAGATTGCACCAAGTACAATAAAGATAAGCTTTAGAAAAAAATTGAAATATATAATGCATTTCAAAGAAATCCATAACAACAATCGGGTCCACCTCCTAGGTGGAACATAAGAGAAATTGGGGTAAATGACAAGAGGAAAAGAAAAACAATGTACATATATCAATAAGTATAAATAATGCATTCACAGCTACTTTCAATAGACATATAAACAAAATATACCTTACCCCTATGAAGTGTAGAGGGGCAATGAAATGACAACAGGGGTATATATGTCTAAACTTATTAATATATTTATTGATATACACTATGTGTTTTTTTTTTTCTCTCGTCTTTTTTTCCAATTTCTTTTAGGTTCCACATATGAGGTGGACCCGATTGTTGTTATAGATTTCTTTGTAGTGTATACATTTTTTTTCTGTTTTCTCTAGAACTTATCTTTACTGTACTAGTGCAATCTCTTGTCCTAAAACAGTTACTATTGGTCTTGAGGAAGCAGGTGGTCCTGCAAAATGTGTAGACCTATCAAAGGACATGTGACAGTGATGGTAGTGACCCATTTTTACTGTAACTCGTATTGCGCACATTTTATGTTGATCACATCTTCATTTTTCTTTTTTTCCAACTTTTTTTATTGGAATTATAAAAAGGTAGAAATTACAAAACAGAGCCTCTTGGGCATACCCAGGCTCATGGTATTACAAAAAAAACAACAGTACCGCCTATAAAACATCTAAAGGCACCTAAAGTGGACATCCATCAATGAATGAGCAGGAAGAACTAGTCCTCAGCATAGGCATCTCCTGTTGACTGGTCAGAATAGCACCCAAGGACAATGCACTAGATATATTTATCTAAACCATAGAAATCCCCTTCTACGTACAACACTCCACCAGAAACCTCTCACTATACAGGGTTGGATTCTGGAGCAGCCCTGGTGGAAGGAGTGTCAAGCCAGATATCCCAGACCCTAGCAAATTTCCTGGAGCGCTCCCTAGACTCATACATACATTTTTACAGTGGAATGGCCAGGTTAACTTGTTGCTTCCAGTAATTCAAAGTAGGGGCTGTAGGGTGATTTCCATTGAAGGAAGAGAGAGAGAGAGAGAGAGAGAGAGAGTGAGTTCTGAGCACCCTTGTAGGGGCCATGGGGTTAACCAATCTCAGAACACATATATCAACCATTAACAGTATCGAAATGGTTGTCAGCTGAAAAATCGAGTCACCTCCTGCCAGCATTCTTGAATTACCGGGCAAGACCAAATGACATGGTGAAAGTAGCTGGATCAGCTGGACAACACCAGCAGCTCAAGGGGATGGATGGGTAAATTCTTTGTAATCTTTGGGGAGTATAGTATATCCTATGCAGGACCTTAATTTGGATTAATCAGTCTCTAATTGTAACATGGGATATTACCAGATGTCCTCCCAAACCTCTCCATCCGATTTGGGAACCTCTTTACGCCATTCCTTTAGCAACTCCTCTAACCTTTCATGGACAGTGGGCAGTAAGGCCTTGTAAATAATAGAGAGTGTTTTTATAGGAGATTCATCCCTTAAGAGTTTCAAGCCCCGAGGGGGTAAGTGGCAGAAAGGGATTACCAAACTGAACATTAATCGCATAGCGTAGCTGTAAATATCTAAAGAAGTTTGAAAGGGAAAATTGTTGTTTCAAAGAGTTAAATGATTTGAGACCACCATTTTTACAAATTTGGTAGAGATGCTTGATCCCCCTAGAAGCCCAAATCATGGGGTCTGGAATAGAAAAGAATTCTGGGAGCATGTGGTTCAGCCATAAGGGAGTGTAAGGTGATTTATGACCTGGTACCACAGGATACCAGGAATTCCAGGCTTGAACTATCGCCTTCATAGATGGCGTCAATGGCCTCTGTAGAGGAGATTCCGTAGGGAATGGCAGGAGACAAGATGAGCGGCCTCCAACACCACTGAGGTGTTTGTATCATCAGAAATCAACCAATTATGGGCATGCAACAGAAGAGCAACGATAAAATAAGAGTATAGGTCAGACAAGCAAGATCTCCTTGTGTCGAAGGTTGGTGCAATAGCTTAAGTCTAAATCTAGGTTGGCTGGTCATATCTTTGACTTTAATGTGGCACCTTGTAATAAAGATTTTGTTTTTATGAAAAAAGTTTGATTTTCTTTAACTCCCAGCAGTACACTTGCCTCCCCCACATTCCTGATATCAAATCTTTATGTCTTAACATCTTTATCTGCTTTTCTCCTCGGGAGGAGGGCTCCATCTTTGTTCTAGCATCCTTCAGGGTTAGCTTCTACTTCCTTTATACATATAATCCAATGAAAGGGACAATCAAATGTCCAAGAGTCCAAGGTAATTTATTGATAAAATTGATTCATAGCAGAATAAAACCAGTGTGTTATGGGGCTAAAACCACATAGTGTGTTTCGCCTCTGAAATGCGTTGGCTTTTTTCTGTTGTGAATCAATTTTATCAGTAATTTTGCATTCTCATTAGACTATATGTACAGTATGGGAATTTTCAACTATGGGTCTTTTCTCTGTTTCTGAGGATGGTTCCTATTTTGTGGAGTGCAACCAAACTGGAACCAGTGTATCCAGTGACTATTTCAGTGACTCTTAGAATATCTGAATCCAGCACTCCGTTTGTTCTTGTGTTTGAGTTTACACATCCTGGAATTATATCCTGGATAAGAGATAACAACCGATGCAAATCTTTGTGCCTTTATAGTTCCTGCCCATGCTCACTCATGTCTGACATAGATCAGCCTGACTTGTCATCAAAAGGCAGAAAAACAGCAGCACAGTGATCTTCCCAGTAAAGAGCTTTGCAGGTGGTGTGACAGCAGGAGGCAGAGAAAGAGAAGCACGCTGATTTCCCACTGATTAGCTGTGCAGGGAGGCTTGTCATCACAAGTTTGACCATTGGGTTACAGGCAAGCTGTGCTCCCAAGTAGAATGCAATGAAGAAACCTAACCACACTTGGATGGATGTGCTTCCATGCCTGGCATGATCAAATAAACATAGGAAGGCAAGAGGATTGGTAGGATCACCAGATATTTCGCACAAAGGAAGCAATGCAAACATACTCTTTAACGCCGAACTAAACTGCATCTGAGCACCGCAAACCGAAAACACTATTTAATTCATTTTTAATATTCAAAGCAAACTTTCCCATCCATCAATGTCTCTGTGCTTTAGTTTGCTTAGAAATCAGTTTTAAAAACATCATCTAGCATTTCTTGCCATGGCCATCTTGAGTAAGGGCAGATTATTCAGGTAGCATTTACTTCCTGGAATCCATCTGCCCTTAGTTCAGGTATGCATGCATTAGGGTGTGCTTAGCTGAGAAAACCCCTCCTGAAGACTACTGGGATGTATGACATCATTTGCCTAGGCCTGGAAACCAGGAAGTAATGGAAGAAATGTAAACAAAAAAATAAGGAGTAGAAATATTCAAAATTGATTGAGAGAGTTAAGTTCCTCTTTAAGTTTAAAATAAGCAAATAAAAGGGTGTGTGTGGTGTTGGTGTCTTCATTTTGTCTGAATTGGTCCGTGAAAGAGTAACCAGATCAGATGTCCTGCCTGGTCATATTTTGTGTCTTCGGGCCTGTTATAATAAAAGTAAAAATATTCTGTGACTTATATAGTGTACAGTACAGGTGAAACTCGAAAAATTAGAATATTGTGCAAAAGTTCATTTATTTCAGTAATGCAACTTAAAAGGTGAAACTAATATATGAGATAGACTCATTACATGCAAAGCAAAATAGTTCAAGCCGTGATTTGTCATAATTGTGATGATTATGGCTTACAGCTCATGAAAACCCCAAATCCACAATCTCAGAAAATTAGAATATTACATGCAATCAATAAAACAAGGATTGTACATAGAACAATATCAGACCTCTGGAAAGTATAAGCATGCATATGTACTCAGTACTTGGTTTGGGCCCCTTTTGCAGCAATTACTGCCTCATTGCGGAGTGGCATGGAAGCTATCAGCCTGTGGCACTGCTGAGGTGTTATGGAAGACCAGGATGCTTCAATAGCGGCCTTCAGCTGTTCTGCATTGTTCGGTCTCATGTCTCTCATCTTTCTCTTGGCAATGCCCCATAGATTCTCTATGGGGTTCAGGTCAGGCGAATTTGCTGGCCAGTCAAGAACAGTAATCCCACGGTCATTGAACCAGGTTTCGGTGCTTTTGGCAGTGTGGGCAAGTGCCAAGTCCTGCTGGAAAATGAAGTCAGCATCCCCATAAAGCTCGTCTGTGGAAGGAAGCATGAAGTGCTCCAAAATCTCCCGGTAGACGGCTGCATTGACCCTGGACTTAATGAAGCACAGTGGACCAACACCAGCAGATGACATGGCTTCCCAAATCAACACACACTGTGGAAACTTCACACTGGACTTCAAGCATCTTGCAGTGTGTGCCTCTCCATTCTTCCTCCATACTCTAGGTCCTTGGTTTCCAAATGAGATGCAAAAGTTGCTCTCATCAGAAAAGAGGACTTTGGACAACTGTGCAACAGACCAGGTCTGTTTTTCTTTAGCCCAGGTAAGACGCTTCTGATGTTGTTTGTTGTTCAGGAGCGGCTTGACAAGAGGAATACGACATTTGAAGCCCATGTCCAGGATCCGTCTGTGTGTGGTGGCTCTTGATGCACTGACTCCAGCCTCAGTCCACTCCTTGTGAAAGTCCCCAACACTTTTGAATGGCCTTTTCCTGACAATCCTCTCCAGGCTGCGGTCATCCCTGCTGCTTGTGCACCTTTTTCTTCCACACTTTTCCCTTCCACATAACTTTCTATTAATGTGCTTTGATACAGCACTTTGGGAACATCCAACTTCTTTTGCAATTACCTTTTGAGGCTTTCCCTCCTTATGGAGGGTGTCAATGATGGTTTTCTGCACAACTGTCAGGTCAGCAGTCTTTCCCATGATTGTGATTCCTACTGAATCAGACTGAGAGACCATTTAAAGGCTCAGGAACCCTTTGCAGGTGTTATGGCTTAATTAGCTGATTAGAGTGGGACACTTTGAGCCGAGAATATTGCACCGTTTCACAATATTCTGATTTTCTGAGATTGTGGATTTGTGGTTTTCATGAGCTGTAAGCCATAATCATCACAATTATGACAAATCACAGCTTGAACTATCTTGCTTTGCATGTAATGAGTCTATCTCATATATTAGTTTCACCTTTTAAGTTGCATTACTGAAATAAATGAACTTTTGCACGATATTCTAATTTTTTGAGTTTCACCTGTATATCTTGTACATAGCCCTTGAAGATACTGAGGTGACAGTCATAGATGGCATGCCGGAACTACTACTTCCAGAATGGCCCTGGCAGGAAACATGTTGCAGAGCTGGAGAGAGTTAAGCAGCTACACATGGTACAGCAATACAGCAGCTAATTGGTGCACATCTGGGTTTTGGTAGACTTGCTACCAGCTCCTGCCCACTAACTGAACCTTAAAGCTTGAACTCCTGAAAAATGATCTATTCCGGCAATAATTTATCTTGGTGCCGCTTTGCGTCCATTAACTTTACCTTTAATCATTTTTTTCTTGTAACATGTATTAGTGCCATGAGCTATTTTTAATTTTTGTAATTACTGTTATAGGTTGCTATTTATCTAGCTTAGCTGCTAACAATGACAATGACATAAGATCACGAGTTTCACAACTGTTCCCAATACTATTTAGTATGGAACTAGGACAGATCTATTGGGTTTTGTGGTTTCTCTCCTGTGTTCGAATACCTTGTAAAACCTCCTATCACTCCTGCTTGTTTCCAAGCACAAAAGGATCCATAGGAAATACCACTTAGATACAAAGTATGCATCCTAACTAGTTTATACTTTCATTTAGCTCTGTTTACCAGTACTGTCAAAGGTGTGATAAACTCCTCCCCCTCTGAAAAGATGGCTATAATAGTATGGACCCTGGGGAAATATAAATTATTTATGTTCTTTTATAATACTGTTTCTAAGCAGCTTTTATTTTTTTCTCAAAATTAAAGCTTATACGTAGGTTTCTCCTTTCCTCCCCTAACTGATTTGTAATGCTAATGCCAGTAATCAATCTAAATACCCTTTTTACTTGCCTAAAACCGTGGCCATGTGACACTCCAGTCGAGAGTCTTCTCTCCTCTTTTTTTTTTTTTTTTTTTTTTATAGGAGGCAGGGTCCTACTTCATCTGTCTCATGTATTGTCCGAAGATGGGCTTTAAGGCGGACCTACATTCTACAGATACTGCAACAGTGATGTGACCATTGTTTCCTTTGCAGGGTGTGGATGTCTTCTCCCGGGGCTTCTTCCAAGTGACGGTTTTCAGCCAGTGGGGAATGATGCAACTCCCATGCATGCACATGGGGGTCATTCATTCCAGCACGGAGCCACCATGCCGAAATTGTAGGTTGAGCTGTGCATGCGCACCTTCCCTTTGTCCTGGAGACCATTATCATAGATCCAGTACATGTGGTAAATCCAAAATATTAGAGTTTGTACTGAAACAGATGAGGGGAAATCGTCCAATGGGAGCACCTATACTTTCTATCGCATCTCCAGGCCATTAAAGCATACATAAACCCTGACAATTAACTTTTCTTATTTGTTCCCTTTTGGTCTTTTAAATATACAGTTGGAAGAATGCTGTTAGGGCTCATGTACACTGCAGCTGATAAACTCACGTTTAGGAGCTTTTCTGTGTTTCTTTCAGCAGCCCCTGAACTCTCCTTAATGTTTTCCTATGTGTCCATGTACACATAGTCGTTTACAGTCGTTTACAGGCAGTTGAGTTTACAGTCATTTTTTTGAACACAGAAAACTTGCGTTCAGAAGTAGATTTTATCAGCATTTCAAACGCCAAATGCTTGTAAACGCGTGTAAATGCGGCTAGCCACGTTTATATGCATTTGCGTTTGAATTTTTTTTTTAACTCTTCCATTTCCAGATGCTGTCCAGAGCCTTTTTTCATCATAAAAAATGCATGCAAAGCGTTTGCCCGGTACTCAAATGAACTCGGTACACCATACTTTGAGGTTTTGCATGAAAGAAAATGTTAGACACTGCTGCAATAATGTCTGCACAGAAATGAGCTGGAACACATCCAAACATTACAAAAAAAAAGACAGCTAATTTCAACAAATACTACTCTCTCTGCTTCTGCTTTCTCTATTTCTCTCAAAATGTCTGAAATAGTACATTTTTTACTGTTTTTCAGTGCATTCTGGGCATTTTGGAAGGTCTACTGAGATTATCTTTAAAAAACGCTTCTAAACACAAACGAGCATAAACGCGGTATGCAAACGTAGCTAAACATGCATTTTTTAACCTACGTTTTCCAGCAGTCACTTTCCATCGTTCAGAAGTGTCCCGCGTACATTGGGCATTAAATCTGTTTGATAAATGAAAAAAAAAAAACCTGTTGATGCTTTCATAAATGTAGGGCTGTCCCTTGTCCTTTGCACACTTTCTGTGTTATATCTAAGAGGCTATATAGTTGTTCTTATCTAAACTATAGAATAATTAGCCTTTATGTTTAGAGAACTGAAAGTGGGAGGTGTTGAGCAGTTTAGCAACAGACAGTGGGAGGACTGACAACACCGAGTTCACAAAAATGCTGTGTATTGTCAGCACACAACATGACTGATCTCTGGCAGATCAACACATACTTCTCAGTATTTGCTGGGTCTGTAGATGGATAAAACATGAGGAAATGTGAATGTATTTCAGAGATGTAATGTACTGCATTTTTTAAAACATTTTGCCTTGACATACACTTAGGTGAAGGGAAATCTCCCCAAAAGTTATAGACAGCAAACAAATATATTGACACTGGTTTCCTTCCCTACTTTCAAAAACTAACAATACACTTTTTGACTGTCCATAAAATTTTTTGTGCATTTTAGTGCTCTCACCTCACAGAACTATGTGGAATGATCATTCCTATTTTATTAAAGTGGAGCTCCACCCAAAAGGTGAAGTTCTGCTTTAAGGACTGTTCCCCCGCTCCCCATTAAGGATTGGCACCTTTGGGGACCGGGTACCTGAATTTGACAGGTACCCGCTCCCACTTTCGGTCTGATTGTATAAGCAATCTGAAGTGGAAGGTGTCCTCCTGCCCTCCCTCCCTGTAGTTTTTTGGGACACGTGACAGGTCCCAGAAAACTACAGGACCATTCACGAAGCGCAGCGCTGCTCGCGCATGCGCAGTGGGTACCCAATTGTGAAGCCGCAAGCTATCACAGCCGGGTGCCCACACTGAAGATGCTGGCCTCCTGGAATACAGGACGGCCGGTAAAACGAGCTGCAGGGGACACACCACTGGACCGAGGAACAGGTAAGTGGCTGTTTTTTAAAAGTCAGCAGCTACAGTTTTTGTAGCTGCTGACTTTTATTTTTTTTTTTCCTCTGCAAGATCCAGAAATTCATACGATTTGCCAAAAAAATAGATTTTGCAGATATTCATTTTATGTACATAATGACCCATTCATAATCAAAAAATGGGCACACTCACCATCTAAAGAGCTCACCTTGTCATTACTCTGGCCAATTTAGTATTAAGTACATTAGCAGTTAGAACAATATTTCTTCTTTACTAAAAAAACTATTTAAAATCCAAGGTGTCTGCAGACGTAGTTCATTTGGGGCTTTCATATTTGTCTCAAGATCAGTTTTAAAGCCCAACTCCAGGAAGCCCCAAAACCCTCACAACTTATTTCTGTCTAAGAAATGTAAAAGCAATTTTATTTACCCTATGCTCCACTCACCCAATAGACTACACCCCACATGCCCCGGCAGTAGACTGTTCTTCCCCAGCCTCTGGTCCTTGTTTTGGTCTTGAGGTTGTCAGAAGGCCTTAGAGCGCCAGCGCATAAGGAGAAAATAAGCCTGCGGGGACCGGTCTAGCAGCCCCGACGAGACTGCAGGTACGGAGGATCGGGTAAGTAAAACTGCTTTACCAAGCCCCCTAGACCTAAAGGAGCAGTTAACCCTTGCAGTGCGGGTGCAATCCAGCCACAAAGAATGATTTTTAGGTTTCCTGGAGTTTAGTTTTAATGATTCCTTATGTATATAGCGTAAACTACATAAGTAGCATGCAATGGCAATCAATCACACATGTTTGGGGCCTTATACAATCAGGCGAGATCATTACTTGTGCACTTTACTCCATAGGGAGCCTTTGGTTCCATATGTTTAGTGGTCAATTGCTACTTCTAGAGATTACTCTGTAGCAATTTTAGTAGCAAGACTGAGCTGCCTCAACACAACGCATGTTAAATCACAACATAATTTGTGTTAGTGCACATGCATTCATGAAATGCAATGGATTGCAAAAGTGTGAATCGGCTCTAAATCTCTTAAGCAAGAGATGAGTAGCATCTGTAAAACTTACTTTAGTTATCTATTGGCTGCAACTCCAGTTTTTTTTTCTCCAGTCTTAATGCATTAGAAATATTTTGTGTTCCAAAAATGGCACTTTTATACAGTTCTTGCAAATTGCACTGAGGTGACACACAACATTTAAATACTGACTAATCAATGAGAGGAATAGTAACGTCCTGAATGTTGTATCTGTACTGGTCATGAATAATCATGCGCACGGATGCCACTTAACCTCAAACCTTTCTCTAAGTTGTCTATTATTTTTAAAGACTTGCACTCAGAGCTCATCAGAGACTGAGAGGGAACCAGGAAAGTAATGGCAATTTAACATAATGTCACTGAGTGAAAAGTTGCATGTACAGAGCTTCTGTAATTACCAGCTGTTGAGTTCATTTAATGTACACCAGAAAACCTACATTTTGTGTTAGCGAGTTTCACTTTCCATAATGTGCATATATGATGGCGGCGGTTTTAACCTTACAATCTCTGTTGAATTAAACAGGAATATGCATCTTATTAAGAATGGATTTTCATATACAGTACATCATGATAAAAGCTTGTACTCTGTATCAGATGTCTACAGATAACTTAACTCTTTTGCTGCCAAGGCCATCTCACATTCTTTAACTCGTGATGGTAGGGCCAATAAAAATATATAAATTACAGACTTGAAGGTTAAGCAAATACCCCCTCCACCCCATCTTCCATGCTTCATAGGCATTCCAGTCTAGGTAGAGGTGTCAAGAATTTCCTTCTGTTCCTCTTGGTTGCAAGCAATTGCTTTACAATTTCTACATCCTACTTCCTTTTACATCCCTTTTTCCCATTGCAGTTTATTTATTTTTTTTGGTAGGGAATTTTCCGCAGGGCTGTGTTAGTAGAACTTTCTTGGCAGGGTCATTTTTGCCCTATGAATAATAAGACCTGGTCTTCTAAGCCTGCTTATCGTTATGAGTTTGACATTATTAAAGTCACTAAACAACTATCAGGTCTTGTCTGTTCTGCTACATTCTTTTAAATTCTGTACCATACATGAAAGAGTATTCCAAAGCCATCCTTGATCTTGTCTCAGACTTCCCATGTGCAGGGGTTAGACAAAAAAATGGAAACGCTACATGATTTGCAGGTGTGAAAGTGACATGTTTTGCTTTGAAAGTGGAAATGATGTAACTTCTTTTGCTTCTGCTGTGTGACGAGACACCTTGCTAAATGGGGGAAGCCTCACTTTAATCATTCACTGCGTAGGCTGCTAATAATACAGAACCATTTCAGAGCTCACTGAGCTTCAAAGAGGGCAAATTGTTGGCGTCCACTTAGCTGGTGCCTCTGTGACTGAAGTTGCCAATTTATTTGCCGTGTCATGAGGTAGTGTTTCCACTTTTTGTCTAACTCCTGTATGTAGAGGGCTTTTTCCCCTTCAAGGGTGACAGGTAATGCAGCCTAATCTCTTCCTCCTGATTGACCAACAATGTAATGAGTCATCCCACCTGAGCCATGCATAGAGTTATTTATTCTTCAACAACATTATAATGGAAAATTGTATCAAATATTTACCAAAATGTTCCTTTCCTGACACAAATCCATGGCAGCGTATTACCACATGCTGCCACGCTGGCATCAAGAAAGTGACTTCCAACATCAGCCAGCTTTTTTTTAATTTAGATTAGGGAGGGTTCAATCCACTGTTAGTTTTTTTTCCCATCTGTTATTGGGAAAATGTATTTCCTGTCCTTCAGACTCAACAGGAGAGGATATATTTCTGATATGAGGGCGAAGTATCCCCTTTAAGACAGTTATCACAGGAACAAGCCTCCCCGATAGAAGACTTCCCCCCCTGTATTCCTGTTCTGGAGGCAATACTTTAATTCCTGGTGACATTGATGACCAGAACAAATAAAGAAGAATGATTCTTCCTAAAAGCAACACAGACCGCAATAAAACCTGACTGGTTCTAACCCCTCATCTCTCTAGCAAATCCCCCCCAAAAAAATTAAATTAGTGGCATACATACAGTATAGCCACATTTAGTAGTACGTCGACAATGCTCTACAAAGTGCTGGTATAAAGCCACAGGGGAAACCTACCCAATTCAATAGTCAAGTCAATAATACATCCTGTAGACTTTTCATTATTGAAGCTGGGTATAAAATGACAAAGGGTTGCTCCACAATAGTGTGTTAGGGCAATATGTGGTAAGATGTGTTTTTCACAGTTTATGGTCAATACGCACATTAGCACAGGTGTCTTGCAGTGATATTGATTTCAAATGGCACCCTAAAACACACATACAGTAGCTGCCCGTGCACCTGCACGACAGCACACCATAATGCACATACTGTACAAAAACGCACACACAGATGTCACACCACTGTGTTATTTGTACATTACTCAACAGACAATAACAAGAATATACACATGGCAAACAAAACCATGTACTGTATTAGTAAATTAGTTATGATCTGTTACCAATGCATTTTGCCATGGGCTGCAGTGCTTAAGCATCATAGATTCTCCTTTAGTTCACTTGATCAGCTTCTGCATTGTTAAAGGTTCAGTATAGAATTCCATATTCAGAAAATGTCTGTGGGCTGTTAACACATGCTCCAGTCTCCAAGAACACAATGCATGTGATCATCATGTGATTTTCTGGGTGGCTTCCCATGTGATCTGACAGATGTATTTGCCTGTAATAAAGGCAGCAAAGTGCTTCAGGCTAAACTTTGTATTTTCAGATACGTTTTACCAAGAGTTATCAAATTTATTGTCAACCAATTAGCTTTTGGCATTTGATCATTCATACTACGAAGAGATGATTTCTGAACCTTTAAAATAAAACTTTAGTCCAAATTAGTTTTTGTAACAGTGGGGTTAGAGCCTGTGTGAGGTTTTTATTGCTTTCTTTATTTCCGCTGGAGAATTTGCCCTATTGGAGCCAGTCAGAAATAGAAACCTGTGTGAGGTTCTAACTTATACCTGGTCTCAGAAGTAAAGATGTATAGAGGTTCTGTGAAAAGCTGCATCTAAACATTGTTGAACAGTTTCAGAATAATATTCCTCAACAGGGGCGGACTGACCATTCGAGCACTCGGGACCCCATAAAATGCCCCTGGTACCTTTTTTATAGGCTTTTTTTGGGTGTTTTTTGAGTGTGGGCAAGGACACAGGGGCCCCATGATCCCCAATTGCCCGGGGGCCCCATGAATTGTCAGTCCGCCCCTGTTCCACAACATAAAATTTCAAAGACTTTAAAGATGGTATCATCTACAGTACATAAGATCACGATTTGTGAACCTCTGCCCATCTTTACTTTTGAGACACTCTGACTCTCTAAGATGCTCTTTTTATACTCAATCATGTTACTGACCTGTTGCCAATTAACCTAATTATTATCAAAATGCTCTTCCAGCGTTTCCTTGTTAGCACTACTTACTTTGCCAGCTTTTTGTTGCCCTGTCCCAACTTTTTTTGTTGCTGCCATCAATTTCAAGATTACGGTACCCTTTCTCTTACAATGTTACATTTTCTCAGTTTAAACATTTGATAAGTTTTCTATTTTCTATTGTAAATAAAATGTGTTTCTGAGATTTGCAAATCATTGCATTCTGTTTTTATGTAGATTTTACACAGCATCCCAACTTTTTTGGAATTGGGGTTGTACATTGTACAATATAAGTAAAAGAGAATTATGTTGTCCTTTTATGTAAAAAATAAATTTCCCCTTCCTTTGTTCATGTTTTCTCTCCCTGTGCTTTGCATACCATGTAGACTCTTTGCAGGAATCTCCTGTAGATATGTGCATGCTGCAGTAATGTCTGAACATAACCAGTTTATTGCTGTGACTACAACAGAATGTGCCAGCTGACAGGGCATTAGCATGGATGGATAGTTGTAGTCCAACTCATTAGTACACAGGAATGGGTGACAACATTGCAGCTTAACTGTAATAAGTGATATCCTACTACTGAAAAGTCTGCTAGCCTTATTTATGTTAATGGTAATGTCTCCTAAAACAGAAGTAGTAGGTCTTTGGAATATTTTACTTATTATCTGAACCTGGTTTAATACTTTATTGCCTTTTCTCTGTTTTCCTCCCACAGACCACATTCCCTGTGACTCCATCACTTGCAACAAGCCCATCCATGGCTTTTAGCCCATACCTGAGTCATGTCTCCCCAGGAATGGGCTTGGTTCCCGCTGAACTCTTACCAAATACGCCTGTCCTGGTTTCGGGGAATCCAGCTGTTACAGTTCCTGGTGGCTCTGCTGGTCAGAAACTGGTGCGCACAGACAAACTTGAGGTAGGAGGTTTGCCATGGTAAAGATAGAATCTCATCCTGTGCATATAAATTGACTTTAAATAGCTTCCTACATCTGCCTAAATTGATTTCTTGAAGTGACTAATTGCATAACTCTGTGGGTAATTTTGTCCATGGCCATATTGAACTGTAAAATTTTAAATAGGTTAGATTTCTAGATTAGAGAGCAGGAGAAAACTTGTCAAGCTTTCTCTTGTATTATTAATATTTAAACATTGACATTTTTAAAGCTTTGTGTATCTGTGCAGAACTTTGCTTTGTGTTCCTCTAGAGACTGTTACAGTTCTGAAGTCAGATGTCTACACTAAGGCTGCATACTCACTGTAAATTTCGTAGGTGGGTGGCCCTGTCAGCCCCTGACATCCAATCAGGTATTCTGACGGGTGCTGGCTGCAGCTTTCAGAACGCAATAGCTGCAGTGGGTGATTCATCCATGCGTGCTGTATAGCATGGATAGGGAAACCTGAACTAAAATAATCTGTGTGTATACAAAGCTTTAGATGTGTTGGATCTGAAGCCATACATCAGGCAAACAAAAGAAAAAAAAAACGATAATTTCAAGAACCCAATTCATTGTCCCACATTAATCATAACTGCCAGTGTCCTTCATGTGCACAAGTGGCACTTTTTTGGGGTAAGAGCAGGTACCCAGTTTTGACAGATACCCGCTCCTACTTCTGGTTGGATTGCCTCGGCAATTTGAGCTGAAGTTGGGCCTCCTCTGCTCTGCAGCTGGCTTAATATAAGCACACTTACCTGTCCAGGGATCCAGCCCTGTCCTCACCCAAGAAAATTCTCCTATCAGCTTCAGTTCCAGGCGCCAGCATCTTAACTAAGGGAAAGTGGTAGTGAAAGGCTCGGTCTTCTGGGACAGATCACAGGTCCCAGAAGACCGAGGGACCATTTGCAAAGCACAGCATGGCTCATGTATGCACAGTGGGAAACTGACTGTGAAGCCGCGAGCCTTTCACTAGCACTTTCCCTTAGTTAAGATGCTGGCGCCTGGAACTGAAGCTGATTGGAGAATTTTCTTGGGTGAGGACAGGGCTGGATCCCTGGACAGGTAAGTGTGCTTATATTAAGCCAGCAGCTACAGTATTTGTAGCTGCTGACATTTAATTTTTTGGGGGGAGACTAGAACTATTTTTTAACACTACTCTCTTCCTGAAATCACGGTAATAGTGCTCACCCATCTTATGAGTCAATGTAGAAAGACATGATTAAAGGTATACCTGTAGACTGCAGAACCCAAGCAAATTGCTGACACAATTGCACCCAAGGCATGCTATCAGCTGTGCAATGCAGAGTGTTTCATTTTCTAGTCATCTTACCTAGGAGAGGGGATAGAACAGGAAGCAGTGGCAGTCAATTACAGGAGAACAATGGTGATCACGGCTAGGTTTTATACCCTTGCTCTCAGCTTTTCCTCTCTAGACCGGCATGAGGCCACCCTCATACCACAGAGAAAAAACTAATTGTGTAGCTGTCACCTCATGAAAAAGCAGAGTCTTAAGCCCTAATCACATTATCGCGTTGTAGAAACTTGCACATTCCCTTGTGCATTACCACAATGCGGGGCACCATGCGCTACTTGTGATGGGGAGATTTTTAAATGGCACCCCTTCACACCTGTGCATAATGTACAGCAGCAAAACACCTGGCCAGATGTTAAAGTGCGTTGTAGTGTGGTGCACTGTCAAAAAGAGTGCAGGTTTGATGCCAGCTAAGGTGAGTGCCAGCCAGGGGCGGACTGACAACTCATGGGTCCCCAGCAATAGGGGATCATGGGACCCCTGTGTCCTTGCCCAAACTCAAAAAAGCCTATGAAAAAGGTACCAGGGGCATCTCATGGGGCCCCCCACTGACCCCGGGCCCTTGGGCAGTGCCCCAGTTTCCAAATGGTCAGTCCGCCCCTGGTGCCAGCCCATTCATTTTGAATAGGCTGCCTACAGTATATGTGAAAAAAATTGTGTGCTTTAATGTACCACCCCTCATTGGTTAGGTGTGCACTGCTGCATTGGGGTAATTTGTGCACAATATCACAGTCCATGGCAATGCATGTTATACCCATGGTTGCACTTCTTTGCCATTAATTCTGAATGGCAATCCAACACATCTGCATTGCAGTGTACTATTAAGCAAGGTAGTGCACTACCATATGTTGTGGTTCACTGTGTCACAAAAATGGTGCATACACCTTTTATGTACATAAAAGATGTAAATATGTTGTATTTCTTCACTCAATGTGCTGTATGGACAGTGAATGTGAAGCAGAACATTGATTAAATCATCTCCTCTCCTCTAAGCATTTTTACAGTATTTGACTATACTGAGCAAAACAACAAATCACAGATTGCCTTAGAGTACTTACCCTGTTCCCACTGGGGAACACTGTAGTATAGGTTATTACATGACGTTAGTATAAAGACATATTTAGATATTTATACTAGATGTATTTAAAAATACATTTAATAATTTGTTGGGAAATACATTACTGGATTAAATGTATTGTGATCTTTGGGGTTCTTTCTTAAGTTTTTTTCCTTTTATTTCTCTATTTTTTTCTTTCTTTCTTTCTTGATCCTGTATTCTTTCTTTCATTTTCTTTTTTTTTTTTTTTTCTTAAAAAATCTTAACCTGTTTTAAAATTTTAAGCCAAGTAAATATGAAATATTGTATATTAATATTTCATACTTACATTTACAGCCAGCAGGTGGAGCTCTGGGCTCCTTTTCTCCTATTTGCCAGGTTAGTCTTACATTCTTTCCCACCCAAAATATGTTTATAGAGCTCAATAGCTCAAACTCAAATATACATACACAAGTGAAAGAGTCAAAGAAGTTACTTATGCCCCTCCTTCCCTTTCCTTGCCAGCCTGTGCAGACTTGCTCCTTTGGAGTTTCAATCAGAGTCTGAAGGTAAATTGTTTTTGCTGTACTCTCATTTGTGCTTATCTTTGGTGCTCTGTGACATCAGTGTCATTCGTGGAAATTCTTATTTAAAGAAGTTTATAGCTGAACTCTGGGGAAAGCAAACATCCTCCACACTGCACTCTGCTGCAAGGGTAAATTGCTTGTGTTGGAGTAGGGTACCAGAAAAACCTGTTTCACTTAATCGATCCTCCGTTCCCACAAACAACATTACTAAAGACGTCCTTACAGCCTCTCCTCATATAAGTCCCGACAGTCACATGTCACATCAAATACAATGCAGGGCCCATGGCCTTGTACTGGACACAAGAATGCTAAGGGACAGTCCAACACCTAAGAAGAGGAGAGCGCCTACTGCTGGGGAACAAGGGATCAGGTAAGAAAACTGCCTCTTCCAGTACCCTAGATGTAAACAAGCATTTAACCCTTGCAATGCAGGGGCAGCCCCACAGCACGGGAGACTGTTTCCTCTCCTCAGAGATGAGCTTTCATTTTTAATTACACTGTAGCAGCCCTATAATATGGTCACCTACATCTTGTGCAGGAGTATGATACACTTGACTGCCATCCCTTGGTTCACCTTCTCCTGAAACAAATCACATGCATAAATCAAATTTTTAGGACTAGGCATTACAGCCAGTCTGCTTTTTTCCAGGGCTGGAATAACAACTAAGAGAATGCAGTACATGACATGTGCATGGCATTTTCACAGCCACAGAATTCTATTCCCTTTAATGGCTCCCAGAAGCCAGGCAGAGGAAGGCCTGTGTTATTAGTTGACATTTAATGAAATAAAAGTGGTAAATGACTGTCTTGTAGGAAATGATGGGATAAAAAGTGAAAATCAATACAAAATTATTTATCCATTTTCCTTGCTTTTCTCAAATGTCATTTGTGTAATGACTGCAATAGATTGATGCATATATTTTAAAAACATAAAACTGAAACTTTTGACACTAAAAGTGAACTTCCGTTAGTGTAAAAAGTACTAAGGAATTTTATTTTACTTGAGAACATGCTGCACACTACAATATACTGAAAAATGCCGTGTCACCTGACAGAGTATCATGGTATACTGTGCATACTGGCTCATTATGGCAACAGCACATCCCCCTCATGCAGCAACCTTTAGTTCAGCTTGTAGGGTACATTAACATGGGCAGTTAGTAGCATGCAGTGGATTTCTGCAGCAATCACATGTGTATGTGAACAGATGTGGCCATGAAGCCTGTACAAAGCAATGACAGGGGCCATGGCTTTCCACAGCTGTACAAAGCAATGACAGGAGCCATGGCTATCCACAGCTGTACAAAGCAATGACAGGAGCCATGGCTATCCACAGCGGTACAAAGCAATGACAGGAGCCATGGCTATCCACAGCGGTACAAAGCAATGACAGGAGCCATGGCTATCCACAGCGGTACAAAGCAATGACAGGAGCCATGGCTATCCACAGCGGTACAAAGCAATGACAGGAGCCATGGCTATCCACAGCGGTACAAAGCAATGACAGGAGCCATGGCTATCCACAGCTGTACAAAGCAATGACAGGAGCCATGGCTATCCACAGCTGTACAAAGCAATGACAGGAGCCATGGCTATCCACAGCGGTACAAAGCAATGACAGGAGCCATGGCTATCCACAGCGGTACAAAGCAATGACAGGAGCCATAGCTATCGAAGGCTATGATTGGTGATGATTACATCCATGGCCAAAAATCTGTCCCTAACTGCAATTAACTACTGGATATGCTGATGCATGCAACAGCGGCAGATAGTCATGACTCCTGTCAACCTACCATTACTTTGTGCCGGCTTCTCAGCTCAAGCTGTTCCCATACACATATGATTCCAGCCACAAGAATCCGCTGTATACCTCTACCTGCCCATGTGTATTTAGCCTAAAGCTGCCACATACTGTCCCAGCTAGGATGGAGGGGCAAAATATCAGCTGCTTTCATCCCAGTGGTGCATTGCTGATCTCCAGAAAATGATAGTTGACAGAATGCCATGATAATCCAATGGCTTTCACATCACTGAGGCCCCTTTCACATGGGGTGGACTCCACCTGCGATCCACTTGCTTAGCAGTGGATCTGTCTGCTGATCCCATACTGATCAGGTGGATGACAGGTCCATGTCCATGTCCATGTACAGGAAAGCAGATATACTAACAGGAAGAATCAATGAACTACCATGGCACTCCACAGCGCCGTGGTAGTTCATAGAGAACTACAAACCGACAGCTGCTAAGGCTGTCGGGAATTGTAGTTCATTCATTCACAGAACAATGTGTATGAAGGACGCGGCCATGTGGGCAGAGCCCTGTACAGTCACACTGTTTTTAAAAAGTGACAGCTAGTACAGGCTACATCTCCCCTTACTTCTGCCGTGGGGGGGGGAGAATTGGGAACATAATTTTAAGAGATCCAAAGGCACACGTTCCTGCATCACAAGATGGCTGTATGTGTAAATGGGTGCTGAAGTGACAGTCGGCTGGAACCGAGCAGGTCAGAGCAAAATGAATGTCACCAGCACACCATGGATCTCCATTATGGTCCTAAGCTTTAATAGGCACTCACATAGTTACAGCAAAGCAATGTTTCGGAGTCACACAGGACCCCTTCATCAGGCATGTGACAATTAGTGCACAAACACAGAAACCATTTAAAAGAACCAATCAGTGCAAGGAAAATCAATTAAGCTCTGCCTGCAGATGCCATATTCCCACCATAGACTGTTCAAAAATTTTAAACAACCTCAAGATTCATTACATTATTAAATAGGCTGCGAATCAGAGATCAGACAAACGAACTGTGAAAAAACAGTTGGGTCAGCATTATGGTCACATATAAAGTTGCATGCTATATTGCAGCTTCAGGACATACAGAGGAGAATTCCTGATGAAGGGGTCCTGCGTGACTCTGAAACGTTGATTTGGTGTGACTATCTGAGTGCAAAATAAAGCTTTGGACACTTAATGGAGATCCGTGGTGTGCTGGTGACATTCATTTTGTGCTAGCATTGGGAACATGTTACACCCTAAACATGGGTGGAACATAGAACATGTTCCCAAAGGTGAACGTATCCTTTAATCAGCCACAGAACCTGTGTAATTAATATGTGTTCAGCTTTAAAGGGATGAGGTGGTAACCCTACACAGCTTACTCTTCTCTATGGACAGACAGATGTAATTGGACCATCTGTCCATTTACACCCGACTGCCATTCCTATCCGATACGCTGGATGGAAGGGGAGCAGATTGCCATCCATCTGTTTTAACAGATCGGATTGGATTGGATGTAGGCAGGTGTAAACAGACACATGTCCATGTACACTCACTACTCCATAGAGGAGATTGGAGGTTCCAATCAGGTCTGCTTGAGAAACGGACAGACGGACCTGATTGGAACTTTTGTGTGAAAAGGATCTGATTTAGCCAGGTTCACTTTAAAGATGAAGTTTAGGTATGGCAATTTTTCATAGTTACTTTGGTTCAGCGTGGACCAGTGTAAGTATGATGTATGTGCCAAACCCGTGGGATCCCTGTGGAAACTGGAATCACTGTAGTAGGCACAGCAACTACAGCGATCTCCACTAGCTTCTGGGTCCTGTGCCAAGTGGCTGCCCTGCTGCATTGTGAACACAGGAGGTCGCTCGGCATGGGCACCTACACAAGGTGTAAAGGCAATCACAATCTCTACTTCGTCCAATCAGAGAACACTTTGCATGTGGTGAGATAATACAGTGTTCCCTGAATGGACCCAGGAGCTAACATTAATCACTATAGCAGCTATGCCCACTACAGTGATTTTCAGCTTCCACAGGGATCCCATAAGTATGGCACATATTGTACATACTTGCATTGGCCAAGCTGGACCATGTAACTATATAACCATACCTAAACTTCAGCTTTGATTATAAACTGCTAAAGTTCCTATCCTAAAGTTTACAAATCAGCTTCCAAAAGCTGTGCAGGTTTACAGCTAGAGCATTATAGGGAGAGGGGCCACTGACTGATCAACCTACCTTTTGTGTAGTAGTGTAGTTTATATTTTTAGCACAAGATGGTGTCAGAAAAGGACTTGATCTACTTACAGGCTCAACGCTTTGCGGAATCATTACTTTGACAAGCCCATGTATATCTCTCATCATCACTGCTTTTGGCGGTATAGTCAGACTTCATTGTAGAAAATGCAATGCTTGTTCTAGTATAAATTCATATTTGTTTTGTGTCCTTTCTACCCCAGAGAAAATGCTCAGTAACTCCTCATTATGGGCACACACAGCAAATTGGGGCTTATAGGGATTGTAAGCATGTTCAGTGAAAAGGTGGCAGATTTCTGGTGTTGCAGTTTCCAGAACATTTTGTTCCCTTATTAAGAAGGAAGGAAAATAAAAATGTCTTGGTCATAAAGCACTTGGCAAATCACTTTAAGCTAAATTTAACTATTTGCTATTCTCCAGCTCTACAATGTTTGATTGCTCTGTACCAGGAGATATATATATATATATATATATATATACATACACACACCCTGTTCCAAATTATTATGCAAATTATATTTTTCTCATTTACCTAAATAATTGATGTAAATAACAGTCAGCATAATTCTCATGTTATCAACTATTAAGAGTACAATTCACATTTTATTGAACAAACCTCCTAACAATAACAGTATTTTTTTTAAACATAAAAAACGTACAATACACTGCTCCAAATTATTACACACAGTAAGTTTCAAAACACTTTGTAGGTTGTAAAGAACTGAAAATTGTCATTTATTGTGTTTGCAGCATATTTACTGAAATCAAACGCTATTTCAATCAAACTTTTAACAACATTTTAACTTTTTAAACATTTTAACAGGTCACGTTACATTTTAACATAGGACCCCTTATTTGATAGCAGCTTCACAAGTCTTGCATCCATTGAACGTGTGAGTTTTTGGACAGTTTCTGCTTGAATTTGTTTGCAAGATGTCAGAATAACCTCCCAGAGCTGCTGTTTGGATGTAAACTTCCTCCCACCCCCATAGATCTTTTGCTTGAGGATGCTCCAAAGGTTCTCAATAGGATTGAGGTCAGGGGAGGATGGAGGCCACACCATGACTTTCTCTCCTTTTATCACCATAGCAGCCATTGATGCAGAGGTATTATTTGCACCATGAGATGGTGCATTGTCATACATGAAGATGATTTTATTACGGAAAGCATAGGTCTTCCTTCTGTACCAGGGAAGAAAGTGGTCAGTCATAAACTCCACATACTTTGTAGAGGTCATCTTTACACCTTCGGGGACCCTAAAGGGGCTGACCAGCTCTGTTCCCATGATTCCGGCCCAAAACATGACTCCACCACCGCCTTGCTGACGTTGCAGCCTTGTTGGAACAGGGTGGCCGTCCACCAATCATCCACTACTCCATCCATCTGGACCATCCAGGGTTGCACGGCACTCATCAGTGAACAGGACTGTTTGAAAATTAGTCTTCATGTATTTTTCTGCCCAATGCAGCCATTTCTGCTTGTGAGCATTGGTTAGTGGTGGCCGAATAGAAGGTTTATGCACAGTTGCAAGACTCTGGAGGACTCTACACCTTGATGTCCGTGGGACTCCAGAGGCACCAGCAGCTTCAAATATCTGTTTGCTGCTATGTAATGGTATTTTAGCAGCTGCTCTCTTGATTCGATGCATGGATCTGGCAGAAATCTTCCTCAATGTGCCTTTATCTGCACGAACCCATCTGTGCTCTGAATCAGCCACAAATCTCTTAATAGTGCGATGATCACGCTTACGTTTTCGTGAAATATCTAATGTTTTCATACCTCGTCCAAGGCATTGAACTGTTTCACTCTTTTCGGCAGCAGAGAGATCCTTTTTCTTCCCCATATTGTTTGAAAATGGTGCTCTGCTTAATAATGTGGAACACCCTCCTTTAGTAGTTTTTCCTTAAATTGGGCTCACCGACCAATCTAATTATCACAGGTGTCCGAGAATGTTTTCAGTGATCAAAATAGCCCTGAGACACAATGCCATCCATGAGTTAAACTGAAAAACAAAATATTTAATCTTTGTGACACTTAAATAGAATTTGCATAATAATTTGGAACACGGTGTGTATATATATATATATATATATATATATATATATAGCAAAATTGTCTGATGCGTGTTAGTTTTTGTTATTGGTATTAAATAAACATTACAGTCATAGAAATGACATCACAATTAGTGGAGGAATATCCTATTGGAGGAAAAATAATAAGGATACACTTGCGATGACATGTAAAGGCCACAGGAAGAGGCACACAACATCTGTAGGGTTGAAAAGCAAAGCATCAGGAAAAGCATAAAAGCTCTAGTATCACATATATGAAATATAGTATACTGCATGTTTGCTGTTTTAGCTACTAATCTCGTGGTTTACACACGCTTTCTATGCTGTACAGCCAGGCAGATGATACACAGTTATTTATTAAAGAGTCACTACCACTTTCTCAAATTCATGGCAGTGACAGTGCCTCCTAATAGCCTAATACCCAGAAAGGTGTACTCATAGATCCACGTTCCATGTTCCTGCTGGCCACCTCCCTATTGCTGGAATTTGCAGAGTTTAACCAGGTTGATGATGCTACAGCCCCCCTCCCAACTCTGAGCAACTGAGCTCTGGTGGATAGGAGGGGTTGTTGAGGAAGATGACATTGATTATATACCTTGCATGGGGTAGGTGGGCTTTAGGATAAGGAGACACTGCCACCTGGCCCTAAATGTTCAGCAATGCAACTTTCAATATCACCTGTTCATCAATATCTGACCTCTGTCCAGTGAGCAGGGAGCTGACCTATTATTTTATTATACAGTATTTATATAGCGCCAACAGTTCGTTCAGCGCTGAAAGCAGTAAATCTAACCTGAGACAGCAATATGAGTGACCCTACTAATAACAGAGGTGTGCGTACCACAGGTTGGTTGGCCAGTATGTTCCCAGGGATGAATGCCTGAAACACAAGCAGTTTTATTTACCTTATCCTTAGCTCTCCCCCCCTCCCTTCCCGACAGCCAGCGCTCTACTCCCCCTCCCTTCCCGACAGCCAGCGCTCTTCTCCCCCTCCCTTCCCGACAGCCAGCGCTCTTCTCCCCCTCCCTTCCCGACAGCCAGCGCTCTTCTCCCCCTCCCTTCCCGACAGCCAGCGCTCTTCTCCCCCTCCCTTCCCTACAGCCAGCGCTCTTCTCCCCCTCCCTTCCCTACAGCCAGCACTCTTCTCCCCCTCCCTTCCAGACAGCCAGCGCTCTTCTCCCCCTCCCTTCCCTACAGCCAGAGCTCTTCTCCCCCTCCCTTCCCGGCAGCCAGTGCTCTTCTCCTCTCTCTGACACTCTGGGTTATGGGCCTACCCTCTGCATCCTCACTTACAATGCAGCATCAATGGTCCTGCATTATACCTGGTGACAGGGCCATGGATAAGAGGGTGCCATGAGTCCTCCTGTATGGGTCCCAGGCCAGCAGGGGGGAAAGTCAGCTGGGTTAATCTGATATAGGCAGGGAGGGTGATTGGCTCGGCAGGGAGGCCATTACTGGAACTGATCCTCTGTGTGGCTTTTTTTGCAGCAGCTCAAAGCTGGCTTATTCTCTTGTTCTTCCTGCTGACTTTCAGCTGCTGCAGAGAGAGCCATTCAGAGGATCAGTTCCAGTAATTCCCCCCCACCTTCACCCTTTCTGTGCATCATATGTTTCTTCCAGCTGCCCAGGACCCCCTGTGTGCTCCCACCCCCTGTGTGCTGCTGGCTTCCCTTCTCACTGGCATTTGCAAGCACACACTAGGATCCTTCAGAACAGAGAGTGGAGGAAGGGTCAGGTAAATATATCACATTTACCAGCCCCTTCATTTCCTGAATGAGCAAAATGAATGACCAGTACCGATCACTCACTGTGTCCATTCATAATTGAAGCCTACTAAACTGTGCTTGTTTTTTTAAGCGGGCCTGTCAGGTTGGCTGTATGGGGCCACGTGGTTTCTAACAGCAGTCCTGCATGGTGACATCAGTGTCTGTGATGAGGAGAAACAGCCTCTGGTGAAGAGTTGCCACCTCATCCCTTTAAAACTGAACACATTAATTACACAGGTTCTGTGGCTGATTAAGGTGTTAATTAAACTCACTTAGAGCCTTATCTGCAGTAAATTAGCCCCAGAACCTGTGAAATTATTATGTGTTCAGTTTTAAAGGGATGAGGTGGCAACCCTACTCTGGTGACATGTCATACAGCTGAAGAAGCAGGAGGGTTGGCTCCACTACAATTTAAATTTCTATTTTACCAGTTCAGTTTTTTTTAATGCATTTAAAATAAATGGGGTGTCTTAAAGCTTGACAATGTGTTGTGTTAACATAGTCTGACTAGGCCTTAGGCTAGGTTCACACCTATGCAGTTTGAATTTGAGCCATTTTGTATTTTTGCACCTGCGTTTTTACTGCGTTTTTTTTTCTTGTTGCTAGGCAGATTTAAAACACAAAATGCATCAAAAACACACTACATGCTTTTCTGCAGCATTTCCATTGAAGTCTATAAAAAACAAAAATGCAACTTTTTGCATTCAAAAAAGTTCCTGACCTTTTCAAAAAGATGCACTGGGTGAAAACGCTGCAATGTAAACGTGTCCCATAAGAAATAATGTTAAATGGACTATACTGCGTCTCTACAAAACGCTGCGGAAAACACTTAGGTGTGAACCTAGGGTTAAGGCACTCATATGTCCACATTTACCGAAAAGTGCAAAAATATGTACAGAATGTGACTGGCTCACTAAGCAGTGAAATGCAAATATGTCAAGTAAAGAAGCAAGTCTCAAAAACCCATATGCCATGCTATCAGAGCAAAAATGGCATTGTATGGCCAGGCATTTAGCATTGGAAACCCTAATCCTAGCACCCTAGTATGGAACCTCATATATTGGATGAGTGATTTGTACAGAGCTGTACAATACCATAGAACCCTGAGTGGCTAAGAGTGTGTGTCATATATATATATATATTTCAATGGAGTTCAGTTTTTGACTAATGAAAATAACTTATTAGTGGTGGAGAAGTTCCTGTTACTTTAATATCCAACTATGACTGTAATAATATGTCATATGTACTTAGTGAAACATAATGCACATCTCTTGTTATCATTTCATTTTAAAGACTCTGCCTTTTTTTTTTTTCTCCTGTCCAGGTTTGCAGAGAATTCCAGCGTGGAAACTGCACCCGAGGTGAAAATGACTGCCGCTATGCGCACCCAATAGATATTGCCATGATCGACACCAACGAGAACACTGTAACAGTTTGCATGGATTACATCAAAGGCAGATGCTCTAGGGAGAAATGCAAGTACTTTCACCCCCCTGCACACCTGCAAGCCAAAATAAAGGCAGCTCAGCACCAGGTGAACCAAACAGCCGCAGCTGCTATGGTAAGGGCTTGCCTAGTCTCTTTCTCTGGAGTCTTGCTGTCTGGGGGCTAATTATTATGTACTTAACCCATTGTGGGCCTGAGGTTTTACACTGTTACTCATTGTTGGAACTGCTTACTAAAGAAACACTGGGGTAGGTTCATAAAAAGTGGAGGACCAAGAAACTTCTCTAATGCTGATATTTAAAGTGACTGCTGGAATCTGATTGCTCTAGCAATAGAGAAATTTCTCACCTTTTAGAAATTGCTACTATGTAAATTTATAGGAGGGCATACATAATATTTTTGCAGATTGAAAACAGCCTTTTCCGTTCTTTGTATATTTTTTTTTCTTAATTGTTCATTTTTTACACAGTTTTTCAGCCGCCTTTCTAAACCCAGCAAAGGCTGCCGAATGGCCCTATACACATTTTTGCAGCAGTGAGGCTTTGCGCTGCAGAAAAGTAGGGCATGTTGCTTGCAACAGGTGATACCACCTGCCAATGTGACCCATAGAAGAAAATGGCACCATGTCACAATTGTACTGCAACCGCATTTAATGGACGTGGTTGCAGTGCAGTGAAGAGGGTAGGGTTGCCACCTCATCTTTTAAAACCAAACACAGATTATTCACAGGTTCTGAGGCAAGTTTAATGCAGATAAGGCAGTGGGTTGAATTACCACCTTAATCAGCCCCAGAACCTGTGTAATTAATGTGTTTGGTTTTAAAGTGATGAGGTGGCAACCCTAGAAGAGGGACTTTAGTATGAATTCCCCCTTTAGCCTGGGTTCACATATGTGCAGTGCGGTACATCGCATGTGATTCGCACAGGAACCGCACCGCATTCTTGTGCAAACCACATGCAATTTGTGTGCGGTGCGATTGGCGCCATACATTTTGTATGGCTCTATTCGCACCGACCCGCACCAAAATCATGCAGACCCTTTTTTGGGTCTGCACTAGAATCGGATCACATAGGTATTCTCACCTATGCGATTCTGCACATCGCACCGCGTTTTGGAAACAGCTTTCGGGGTGTTGTTAACTAAACATACACACCTGCAGCAGTTCGCATGAACGGGGTGCGATTCTGATGCGGTGCAGAATTCACACTGAAAACGCTGCGAATTCTGCACCACATCAGTGTGAACCAGGGCTAAAATGGGCTGTCACTTCCTGATCACCTGCTAACCACAGACTAGATGCTGCTAATCAAGCTATTCACCATACACCACAAGACAGCAGCATTACCCATGTAAAAGAGACCTAACAGGCAAATTTGTGTATTTTCGTAAAGAACAGAAATTGCTTGGTTTTCAGCCTGCAAATGTTTTATAGATGCCTCCAGCAGAATGATGGTCAAACTGCTAAATTATTGTGTAAAATAGATATGTATATGTTCTTGTAATACACACACCTTTGTATTCAGATCACCCTGCTAAGACTCTTGGTTTAGCATTACTGGTCCCTAGTAGAAATCCCTTGCCAAGGTAAAATTGTCAAAAGTTAAAATATGTATTTCAACTGTGTATTTAGCAGTTTCACCTAAAATATATCTGGCAAAATTTTGAAATGGTCAAATAAGCATTAGATGTTTTGTATGAAAATGTATGTGATAACATTCACAGAAAATGTGTAAAAGTGTCTGGAACTGATCATACGAGAGAAATAGATATTATTTTTACCCAAAGCTTACATACTGTCCAATAATTCCATAGAAGAGTACTACAAATGGGCCTTGAAATTTTCTGTAAAGAGTAACTCCACTTTTGTTGAGAAAAAAACATTGCCCTCTGGGCAGGGGCGGATTGACTATTCGGGTACTCGGGCACTGCCCGAGGGCCCGGGCTCAGTAGGGGGTCCCATGAGATGCCCATGGTACCTTTCATAGGCTTTTGTGGGTGTGGTTTGAGTGTGGGTGTGGACACAGGGGCCCCATGATCCCCTATTGCCCGGGGACCCCATGAGTTGTCAGTCCAACCCTGCCTCTGGGTGATCTATGTACATTGCACGGATTTTCACAAATCTTGTTGCAGATACCTACCTTTTGTTATTCTAAAGAAATATATGTGTGGGAGTGACTTTATAATCATCAATCAGCTGCTGCACCTGCAGCGCTCTGAGGAAAGTGTCAGGGTCTGCATCACTTTAGATGTGATTTCCCTTTGGGAGAGTGTCGTCAAAAATGACATTTTTGTTTCAAGGGATGGTCAAAATCTGACTTGCATCTTTGGCTTAGTTCACACTAGCTTTGAAAGCAGACGTTTGAGGGGCGTTTTCAATGCTCCTCTAAAATTTATGGAAATGATACTATGGGCAGCACACAGTGCTGCTCACATAAGCAAAACATGAAGCGTTAGTGTCGCGTTGCTTCAAAATTGAAGCCTCATGTCAAGTCAGAAGGAGTTGAAGCCTTTCAACGCCTCCCATTCAAGCCTATGGTAATGCTTCTCAAACGCCTGGTCGGCGTTTTCCTGCCATTAATTCCATTAGAGTTTTATTATTAGCATTTGTAGTGTGGTTTAATGCCTGTAAAACGCCTATAAAACTCCTCAAAACTGTGCATAGGGCTTTGGGGGAGCGTTTTTAACGCTTGTAGATCACCCATAGTAAAGCTCATTAACTCATGTCTACCACTATAGGGGCATTTTTGAAGAGGTAGAAATGTAGTTAAGTGTGAACAAGCCCTTAGTACAGATTTCTGGGAAAATCCGTGAGCCAACCACACAAGCAGGAAATGACATTTCTGGGGGGCATTCTGTACATCATCTGTGCACGCCTCCAGGTTGCCATATTGCACTGAATTTTACAGAAGATTACAGCAGCAGCAGATAGAAAAGGAAAGGTGTCTTTTAATAACATTCAATTACAATATCACTTGTGTAGCAATTGTACTTGCTATATATTTTTTTTTTTAATTTGCTGTTTTTTCCCCACTAAAGTGGAGTTACCCTTAATAGAAATACATCTGGGCAGTGTGGAAGAAGAGCTCATCTTGAGTGAAAATCTCATATCTAAATGATCACTACATTCAGAGATATTGGAAGGTATACCTTCATGCAAATCTTGACTATTCGAGCAAAGATACATTTGGCCTCCCACCCCTTTCTTGGTCTCTGAGACCAAGAGAAGAATCATTAAAATACTAGATGGGCATGCATCCGTGTCTGCACAGCAAAGTTAAAGTAGACCTTAAGGCAAACCTTTTTTTCTTTTTTCATTTTGGATAAGGGTGAGTAAGAGTGTTATAACAACTCTCAGGTCTTTTTCTTTTTTTAGTCACCGGTGTCCCATTGAGGGGACTCAGGGTGCAGACAGCAAAACACTACATGACAGGTGTTCTAATCCCTCTCACTCTATTCATAACTTAAACAAAAAAAAACAAAAATCTGCCTTTAGTTAAACTTTAAATATACGATCAGCTATTGCTGCTTCGGTACACATGGATACTTTTACAAATTTGTGAATGCTGTTATTTCTGTTATGAAAGTTAGCCAGTGGAGTACCTTTGACATGCGTTTCAAACTTGACAAGTGGGCTAACAGAATCAGGTCCCCTGCCAAAGTCTCAGCAGTAGATCTTCTATTTATGTCAACTCGAATTCTAAAATGCAAACCTGCTTATTGGCCCCAATCCGCCTGTAGTTCTTAATGTGTGGTTAGGGCCTCATGCACACTTGAGTTCACAAAACCCTGTTTTACAGTCATTTGACTTTTGTTTTCTGCCTCTAAGCACCCCTCCATGTTAGCCTATGTGTCCATGTACACATATGCATTTTCAGGAGTTTACAGGCAGAAAAAAACATCTCTAATGCATTCAAGAGAAGAGCATTTTAGCACAAAAAAAAGCATGACACTCCTAAATATGGGTAAATGCGCCTCAACGTGCCTAAGCTGTGATGTCAATCAACGGGTCCCAGGCAGAGATTCCCCACCAGCACCCGGCAATTGCCGAGAAACAGTGACAGGGGAGAGACCTGTGTATAAACAACACAGGTCTCTCTCCTGCAAGCAATAACATGCTGCTGTGTATTTCCCAGCACAGCAGCAGAGAATTACACAGCAGCATGTTTCCCTAGTAAAACACACACAGTACACACACTAAAACAGCACAAGTTAACCTTTTGATCGCCCCAGATGTTAACCCCTTCCTGCCCAGTATCATTAGTACAGTGTCAGTGCTTTTTATTAGCACTGATCACTGTAATAGTGTCATTGGGATGTCAGTGGCAGCTAGTCAGTTCCCCCCCAGTGTCAGATTGCTTGCCGTGGTCCCATAGTCCTGCTATAATGCGCTGATCGCCGCCATTACTAGTGTTAAAAAAAAAATCCAGTATATATACCGCCATTTGTAGACGCTATAAATTTCACGTAAACCAATTAATTTACATTTATTGGGATTTTTTCTTTAGCAAAGACATGTAGCAGAATACATTTTGGCCTAAATTTATGACAAAATTTGATTTTTTAAAAAAATTTTTACTGGACATGTTTTATAGCAAAAAGTAAAAAATATTGGGGCTTTTTTTCAAAATTGTCAGTCTCTTTTTGTTTAAAAACGCACAGGTGATCAAATACCACCAAAAGAAAGCTCTATTTGGGGGGGGGAAGGACATAAATTTCATTTATGTACAATGTTGCATGACCAGTTGTCAGTTAACATAATGCAGCGCCATATTGCATAAAATGGCCTGGTCAGGAAGGGGGGTAAATTCTCTGGAGGGCAAGTGGCTAAAGTGCAATTTAGCATATCTTTAAGTGCTATTAAAGGCTGATTTTTTTTTTTGTTTAAAAATAACAAGCCTATTATGCTCACTTGCTCTGTGCAATAGTTTTGCACAGAGTAGCCCTGATCCTCCTGTTCTCAGGTCCCCCCGCTGGCGCTCCTGGTCCCTCCCTCCTGCCTAATGTCCCCATAGCAAGCAGCTTGCTATAGGGGCACCAGAGAAGGATCACTCTTGAGCCTCTGCTCTGTGTGTTCATTCACACACAGAGTGTGGCTTACTGCTGAGGTTGACAGTAGCGGGAGCCGATGGTTACCACTGCTGTATCAGCCAACGAGGAGGGAGACACCCAAGGGAGCCGGAGATTGGGCTCAGGTAAGTTTTAGGGGTAGAGGGAGCTCCACACATAAGGTTTTTTACCTTCATGCATAGAATGCATAAAGGTAAAAAATCTTGAGCCTTTACAACCACTTTTAAATGCTACTGCAGCTTGGGGATCAGGGTCTCCGTTGCAAGATTTCTAAAGATAAGGTAATGGACAAGGATTACTAGGGTCCAAAAATGGGTAAAGGTTAAAAAAAGATAGGTTTGCATGTATGCAGGTTTTCATAACAATGTAGTGTTAATTGATGTCCCTGCCTCTATAACCTATGGTCTTACAGGAGTATGTCAACACCTAGAGGACAAGTAAGGACATTTGCTCTTAGCATTACATACTAAAATAGTGTATTGGGACTAGCCAGCAGTTTGTGATCTCCTGAGGTATATGATAGTTACATGGCAAGTGCACTTAGTGACATGGGTACACTTTTGTTTTATTGCCAAGATTCTGTATGCTAAACAAATCCCTAGGTTATCAGATACATTAAACGTTAGAGGAATGAAACTACATCAATAACCCATTACATTGCAACTGGTGTTTTATACCAGTTACATTCACAATAGCCCTCATATATTAAAAAAAGAGAAAATAAACGCATAAAAATAGATAAAAGCTGGCTACACAAATATCCACATATAGATATTTCAAACAAATTTTATATCTCTCGTGTATGGCTCTATCCTTACAAGTGCAAAATTATACCATTGCAACTTCTAAAACCGTATTTGTGCACACTGTGCCTTTTAAGTCAAACACGCAAACAATGTAATCATTTCAAATAATATTGTCCATAATAAATACAGCCCCAAAATATCCCATGCAAAGTGTATTAATTCCCAAAGAGCCGATCTTCTCCCATGCTAGCACACCAGTGGTTTAATCCTTCACCACCACTTGAAAAGATAGCCAAACTCCTTACCATGTAGTCTGACCTCTTTTATAATGGAGTTTAGATAGCACTTGACATGACTTAATTGCTCTCAGGATCCATGGATGCTCACTCCAGACCCACACAGATGGCTCACTGGCTTACAGGACACATGCTCCAAAATGATATCTCCAGCTCCACAATTCATCCAACACGGACCATAAAATCAAAGAGGAAGCACACCACACATAGTATAATATCGCTTGATAACTCCGGTTTATTGACATCAAGTGTACTCAGTTGGAGGTTCATACAGAACGGTATTGGCACCCAGCGCACATGGCGTAATAACAGCAGACTATGTGCCCCTCCGACATACTTCATTAAAATTAATATCTTCAGGGGGAATAGAAGCATGTGTGTCTTTTTTTGTTTCGGATATTTCAGAGGGGTTAGAACTTCCACCATTTTCTTGTGGTCTATGTCTCTGCTGAGGAGACTGACCCTCTCAGTTTGTCCTGGTGACTGTTATGGTTGTATAATGGGAAATGTGAAATTCAGACATTTTTATATTTGGAGCTTGAAAATGAGGTAAAGAGAAAGATTTTAATGAGAACAGGTAAGGCTTCGTTCATGCAGGACATATCAATGTGTACCCCATGCAAGGGCCGTGTTTACCTGCATGGGGATGCACAGGTGTTATATGCTGCCCTGTGCAGGCAGCCTCATTGATGTCTCTTGGGACGCAGCGGCTGCACAGACACATCTGCTGCTCCCAATTTGACATCCATGTGGATGCCCGACCCTGAATACAGACAGTATGTGTTCAGGGCCATACACCTACATGGATGTCAAATTGGGAACAACATCTGTGTCTGTGCAACCATTATGTTCACATAGGCATCCATGGGACTGCCTAGATGGGGATGCACAAAACACATCTGCATCCCTGTGTGGGTAAACATGGTCCTCACATGTGGTACACATTACTACACCCCATGTGAATGAGGCCTAAGAGTGGATTGCCCCCACTTTGAAGAGATTTCTCTCACTTGCTGCAGTGTATCCCGGACAGATAAAGTCGGCAAAAACAAACAGACATTTGTAGCGTTTCCTAGTGAAATATTAAAATACAGTTTTGCCTATAGATAGACTTTGAAGCTAAATATCTATCTTAGCAAGTTTCTGCTGTAAACTGCCATTATCTGACACATGGGCCACACACCAGCTCTGAAGTAGTGATATCATTTGCGGGGAAAATTAATAGACCGAACCAGGGGCAGACTGACCATTCGAATACTCGGGCACTGCCCGAGGGCCCAGGGTCAGTAGGGGGCCCCATGAGATGCCCCTGGTACCTTTCATTGGCTTTTTCATAGGCTTTTTTGGGTGTTGGCGCGGACACAGGGGCCCCATGATCCCCTATTGCCCTGGGGCACCATGAGTTCTCAGTCCGCCCCTAGACCGAACTTAAAGGGTTTGTTCACCTTTAATTATAAAACGTCCCAATATGTTACAGCATCCTTGGTACATTTACATGCAGTACTTCATTTGAAATAGAATGCTTGCTTTTTAAACTGTTTATTCTATTGCCCTCCCTTCTCCGTCCTGCAAGATGGCAGGATGTACCTAAAGTTGCCACCTCATCCCTTTAAACCCAGACACATATTAACTGCACAGGTTTTGTGGCTGATTAAGGTGGTAATTAAACTCAGTGCCTTATCTGCATTAAATTAGCCTCAATACCTGTGTAGTTAATATGTGTTCGGGTTTAAAGGGATGAGGTGGCAACCCTAGATATACCGAGCGTTGGAACTGCGGCCCCAGCAACTAATGAATGAGCACTTTGCTTTGTTCCCTACCCACGCATGCACAGCTTAGTGTTCTGTGGAATGGAAAGAAAGTGAACTGTGCATGCCTGTGTGAACAGCTCTGTTTCTGTGTCTGTTTCTATTGCCTTCTTGGTGCACTGTACACATTTCTCCTCCGATATAGCTGTTCTGCACAATAAACAAACATGTTAATTATCACTGATGCTTTGTCCACCACCAGATGCACATTAAAGGAGAACTTTAGACAAAACATAAGAGTAAGCTAAGCTTTAAAATAGGTATTTACATATGTCAGTTTTTGTATTCAATATCAAATTTTGTCCTAAAATGTCCTCACAAAGCTGTCAATTGCACAATGACTTGACATCACCAATAACAGTGAACACGTCCTTATACAACCAGAGCAATGAGTTCAGGTGCTTTGTTTTTACATTTTAGCACAGGTACTTATATGGGACTTGGACAAATGCCCAGTGGTTAAATCTTAAAGCTGAGCTCCAGGCAAAATAGCTAAATATACTTACGAAATACACATATGGGAAATGTTTTAGTTGACAGAGAATTTGTATTCCTGTCCATCCAGTCCTAGGATTTTTGTAGCTCTACCACACAGCAGATCCCTGTCTGGCAGGGTAGACCTGATGCTTCTTTGCAATGCTCTCCCCAAGCCCGTGATTGGAGAGTGAAAGGAGAAGCAGCAGGCTGATGAGCTCATCTCTCTGTGTTCTTTTTGTGCTCCTATCAGGATGTACATGAACACTTCAGCTCAACTGACTTGTTCTTTGTGCTTCTCATTTCACTCTGAGCCAGAGTGCTTTTGTAGTTGGCATGAGTCTGACACCAGGTCAAATTCAAATACGTACACTCAGGGGTGGACTGACCATTTGGAAACTCTGGCATGGCCCGAGGGCCTGGGGTCAGTAGGGGGCCCCATGAGATGCCCCTGGTACCTTTTTCATAGGCTTTTTTGAGTTTTGGCAAGGACACAGGGGCCCCATGATCCCCTATTGCCCGGGGGCCCCATGAGTTGTCAGTCCCCCGCTGCATACACTATTTGCATACAAAAATGTAAAGAGGTATTAGTTGCAGCGCTGCATTAGTTTGTGTATTTTATATCTGCACAGAGTTCAGCTTTAACGTTACTTCAAATTCTAGTCAGTTTTCTTGTTCAACATACAGTTCTCCTTTTAACTTTCCAGTAAGCAAGGCCAGGGGTCGGCAGATTAACAAGGATCATTATTACTGTTATTATATTTTAGAAGAACAGATAATTGTATCATGCACTTTCATCTTGTTTAGGTATGGTATCAAAAAATGATGTAGAATTAAGATACATAAGTAACATGCATTGTGTGTATTCCATTCATTCACATAAAATATAACCCTCTGCAGTTTAAATGCTTTTAGTTGTTGTGCATCTGTATAGATTGATTTTTTGCAAATTCTAAAGCAGCCACCATTATTAACTTAAGTCATATTCACACCATTAATGCAACCTATTGACTACTGGGTGTCACATTTAATGAAGATAACGATTTTCACAAGAGGTTATAGAATGGTCCGCTGTATTATTTCCAGCTTGCCTGACCAAGGCCTATATGGCAACAGTATTGATTGATTAAAATCAAAAGCATAGGATAACTCAATTCACTTGTAATCACCCCATTTATTGCCGTCTTATGAAATAAGTAAGACGAGCAAAATAATGTCATTGGTTGTTGCCTTCTTGTATCAAATAAAGCTTGTTTTGTTTTAATATATTGCATTAACAATAGTCACCATTCAACGCATGCTTAGTTTTTAATACATTGTATAATGCATTCTTTTTTTCTTCTTTTCACCTGTCCACAATGTCGCTCTTCTTATGACGCACCTCTGCTTGCTGTTTTTTGTTGTTGTGCTTGATCACTATTGGCCCATTGCCATCATGTGCTCCCTGCCTGCTAATTAAGACTCAGCCAGCTGTTACATCACTGAAGCGACCCCGCAAGGCCACCCTTGACCTGGTACTTGGACCTTTGACCTTCTTGCTTTGCATGTAACCATCAAGTGCATGGATTCCTTGTCCTACAAACTGCATACATGAAAATCTGTTGTCATACATTCATTGATGTCTCCTGGTTTGCAGCCAATGTTTGTGTTATGGAAACATTCCTATTGTCCTAATTTAAATAGGTTGTGACATGTCTTAAATACATGTATTACTTGTGAATTTTGTTTTACAAGAATGTTGGTATATTGGTATATCAGAGACGGATTAAAGCAGAGTGGGCCCTAGGCTTTACCCCCTCCCAATCCCTTCCATTGACAAGGGATTGCAATAGGTACAAAGAGGCTGCAGCATTTACATGGTCTGTTCTGGGATGTCTCCATCAGACACCAACTGCCTACAAGTCCATTCATGTGATGTGACAGGCTGGTGCACAGTTTTGTCTAATTAGTCTATCCCCCTGGATCCTACAAGAGCCTTGAGCTTGTAGATGAGTCTTCTGCCTACATTGCCTTTTTTTTATTATCTGGCCCTGGTATATAAGGAATCCTGTTTGGAAGTGGACTACGTTTTTTTTTAAAGACTGATGGAGATATAAACACAGAATGAATAGGCTCCATGTAACCTGATTCTAGAGCAATATTGCCTGCCCTCTGTGTGTCTCATATTCTATAGAAGCATAACCTCTGCAAAGGACACTAGTAAAAAAAATAACTCTCTGGTCATAATGTTAAAGCCCAACTTCAGGCAAAACACGTTTTAGTTTTGGTTGGATGTTCTCTTATAAAAAATAAATTATGCATTGGTGTTCATATTGCATACATTGTCAGTTGACTAAAAAAATTGGTGGCTACCTGCAATAGGAGGAAATATACTCATGTCCGATATCTTGTGTCTCCTGTCTTTGCTCAATTGCAGCGCCACAGCCTCGGCTAGGCTTTTATGCACTTAACACTTCTGGGAGTATAACATGCATGTATCACTGTGCTCTCTGATTCCTTATGCCACAACCTGTGTCACTACAGGACACAACAGAGAAATGAGGTTAGGAAGATGCAACCACATTGTGTGGCAGGGAACACAGACTTTGGGACTCCCAGAAGTGTTGAATGGTAGAGTCTAGCAGAAACTGCAGCACTGGAATGGTGCAAAGGTTTAAGCTCTGGGATGCCAGAGTCAGATCAGACATCTCCACATTTGTTCCCCGATCCACTAGCCTGCTTTAGCCACAACAAGGTGGTCTTACCTGAATTCGCAGTTTATTCACTTATTTTAGATCTCATGTATTTCAGATAGAGGCGTTAGACTACCTTGATTGCCCTCAAAATGCCAGAAGGATTTGGCAGACCAAGATACTTCCATAGGACGATTTTTCCGTTAGGGTCCCCAAGTGTTAGCAGAAGCTAGAGGGTGATTCAGCCCACCCACACCCACATAAAACTGAAATAGCTAATCTGAGCAGCCGTAACACATCCCATAATAAATATGTTGATATTTTTCTAATAGTTGAAACAGAAAATAAAATATTTCACTGCAAGAATGTAGATAATGACAAAGAATTAGGCTTCTTTTACAATGCAATAAAGTAATTTAAACAGCAGTGTAAAGTATAAACTTCAGTAATGCATAAAAAACAATCAGAACATTTAAGTGCTGTCTTAACAGAAATCTATTTATTTTAATTGGGTTGCTGTCTTTTTGCATTTTTGCATCTTGGACGAATGCATACGCTCAGCTGAATTGTTTGCCTATTGTTAGGTTAGATGAGAAACTATGCTCCATTTAGAGGCATGTTTCATATTGTATTTGGCTTTTTGAGTGCATATCTGAAGGCTCTCGTGTTTTCCTGAACACCTACACCACAGGCATGAAAGAAGACTAGTAGCAGTCACTACTCCAAATTCCATTTTTAGCAAATCAGTGGGTGATAGAAGGATCAAGGGACTAAAGATAGAAGTCTAAAACTGAATGGTGAGGGTTTTTTTCCCATTGTTGGTCTTCTCGGCAGTGTGGAAGCACAGCATGTAATTTAGTGGTGATAATAATGGTGTGAAGCGGATGGACACCATATCTGGTTTAGTGATGAGGGCTTACTGTATTTTGCATGAGGTTTAATTAAAGCCAACACTTCTGACGATATTCTTTTGTTGGATTTAGATGGGGTCTTAAAGGGTTTAAATGTATGCAAGGTTTTTTTGCCATCCATTTTCCTGTTGGAGAAATTTATTTTTCTTTTCTCAGGGAGACAAGGATGTGAAATTTCTGCAATGGGAACACAAATAGCAACAACAATATTTTAATAGCAGATTGGGGAAGGGATAGAGCCTCAGGCAGGTTTTTATTGTTGTCTGAACCTTGTTGTTTCTGGTGACCCCTCTGGTTCTCCTCATTGCTTATCCTGATGTCACAGAGATAAAACAGCTACAGCTAATAAAATAAATATGTAAGAAGTTCTAAACCTTTGGGAAGTTTTGCCTGAAGCTGGGCTTTAATGTTTACTGTAATCTTGCGCATCTCCATGATATATCTAATATAAAAAGTGTGTGTGCGTGTATATGTAGTTCTGGGTTACATGGCTACATGTGCACCATAATTGAAGTTGCAATATACACATTAATCTGTTTTAAATCATTGAGCTGCAAACCAGATTTTCACCCCTGTAATGTTTTTAGTTTTGCATTGCTTTAACTCCTGCCAACAATCTCCTTCTCCTCTTTTTGAAGTGCATCCCTTTTGTAATCGAAACATAACTTATTTATCCCTCATCACTATGTGCTGTTCATGTACCAAGTGGCCACAAGTGGGTTTATTCTTCGAGATGCTGAAGTGTTATTGAACACACTTAGATGCTGAAAAGTGTGGTATGTCAACCAAAGAAAAGCGGTCTAAAGTCTTACAGCAGAAATGTCATTTTTGCTAATTCTCTAATCAAGTAGTCACAGATTTACCAGCTTTCTGTTTCTTTTGTGGCTGGCTTTCTTTAAGTTAACTGTTCTGTGTCTTTTTATAACTACAGGGCCCACATTCTGATTTCCTTTTTTCATCAACAACTGGGCGTTTTTTTTAAAACAGATCATAGAAAAGTTTTTAGTTGCAAATGTCTTATCCATCCACAGGAAAAGCAATTTAAGTGCCCAGTGTGTCACTTGTACATGTTCAGTACCTCAGTGTAAAATGGTTAATGGGTTTGTTTGTGGGCCACAGGATCATGTCATGCATAGGCATAAATGCAGATATACAGGGACAAGAACTAGCAAAAATTGCCTGTTTGTTTTGGAAATGTTTTTAAACATAAAATGCTTCTGTAGTTGTACTAAATGATAGCTACATAAAATTACATAAAATGCACAACTGAAACCAAATGTTCTGGTAATAATAGCCCAAGCTTGGGGAGAGGGGGTGGGTATTGTATCTAATTTGTGTAACCAACATTTGTGGAAGGATTAGTTCAAAGCAGCACTTTAAGGACACAATCCACTCAGAAAAATCTTTTTAGGGCTTTCCTGGCCCTCATTTATTAAAAGAAAGTTCAAAACAACACATTAGTTACCTTCGGGGGGGGGGGGGGATTACAGTATTTCTCTGCCACAAATTAATTCTTCACTTCCAGTGCTGCTGCTCTGGTCTCAATCCTCAAGCTCTTGTCTGATTCTTAAGACAGGACCTGTGCTTTCATAGGCTTGTATGCGTGCATGCATTGATTCCAGCTGACTCCTCAACAGAGCCTGTTGTACTAAAACTTGACAGTGCAAAATCTGGTGCAGCTCTGCAAAGGAACCAATCAGTTTCCAGGTTTTTTTTTTTCAAAGCCTAATTAAACAAGCTGAAGTTAGGAGCTGATTGTCTACCATGCACAGCTGCACCAGATTTTGCGCTCTCCGGTTTTAGTAAATCAAACCCAATAAATCCTAGGGCACAGTTACAGCCAACCCAAAAGACATTGTGCACAATCAGTGGGATTGCTCACAAAATGTTGATCTAGAGTTAGAAACTTTATCCCTCCCAAGTCTACATGGAGCCTCCAAATTCCAGGACCCAAACCAGGATTTACCAAGTGAGAAAACCAACCTTGTTTCTTCTTTGTGTGTCCTGGAGCCCCTCACCCTGTATGGATGAGAACAATAGGTGACAAATCTTTTATGATCCTACAATCCAGTCTCAACTGCAAAACTGCACTCTAACTACCATTTTCCACTACGACATAGCATTGTCCTGTCACACATCTTAGCAGACCTTGTTAGGCTAGAGCTGCCTTAAGCAAAACTTTGTTCAAACTTCAAAGCTTCAACTTTGGCTGATTAGACCAAAAAAATGTTATTTCTCTAAATTGCTTTGTGTTGGGTCCTCTAGAATGGGATCATGGTTTAGACTATGGTCAGGGCTATTTCTAGCTGTGAATTTCAAAAACTGGAAACACACCAAGTCAGAAGACAACATTTATATTAACTCTGGCTTGTCATATATTGTCTTATAAAGGTCATATTGTCTAACAAGGTGCCCAAACCAGGCAAAAAATATACCCAATATATTTGTATAATAAAAGGTAAACCTAATTTTGTTTTGCCATAAAAAAAATGCATACATTAAGCCCACGTATCAGTTGATTACTGTTTTATTAATTTACGTTTATATTGAATTTCACATTTTACTTGACTGGTCTTCTTTGAATTTCATGGTGTCTTGCACACATTGGCAGCGATAGCATATTTCATATATAGATTATTTGAAATCTATGAAAAGCACAAAGTTCCTGGACTTTTCTACTAAAACATGGACTAGATATTTATAAGAAGATACATGGCTGGTTGCTAGGGGACAAGAGTCATTAAAAAATAATTTTATCATTTATAATTTAAGGATATGAATTAGATGATGGCCAGTACTTATTGCTATTTTATGTACTGAAAATCATCTCAAATTTATGCGTACTTAATTTACATAAGTTCCTTTTATTTGACTTATGTCAGAGCTACTCCAAAAAACTTTTTCACAACAAAACTGTCGATATCTACCTTGTAATAGGATGAGGACAATAACACTTACAAGGCAAATTCTAACTGTGAAAGCTGGCTAGTGTTTTTGAATGCTTTTTAAATGTTTGCTATATTAGCGTTTTACAAGCTAAGGTTAACAATTGCACATATGTACTCCATTTTAGTCAAAGTTATTATGTTAGTGTAGCATATTAACCTCCAGTTTCTCTCTGCTTTTGCTGTTTCTGTTTTTCACTTTGGCTGTATTTGTGCTTGTTATTGGTAATTCATCTCTTGCCAACTTACTGCACTGTTGCCCCACTGTGCCCTCTTATTTTCTTGTATCACTTCCTAACAAACAACAAGGACAAGGATTTTGAAGTCCAAAGATATAGATAACAAGGGCTATTGTTACTGAAAACCTAGTTAACTAGGTTCATCTTGTGGTCCCCATTTGCAGCATGACAGCGAAACAATAATGGAACAGAGAGCGAGAGAGACAGTAAAAGCCACAAAGAGGATGGAACTCCACCACAAGTAGAGTAGCCAAACAGACCATTTCATTCCCTCAAGGTTTTATCAAGACCTTAGGCTTTCCTATGACCAGTCCAGCATTCCTGGATGACTGTAGGAGACAGATGGGGTGCTTGCCAGGATTTCAGATATTGTAATGGTCATGAGTCTGTTTAGTGAGTTGAAAATGTGTTTTTGTAGGTAGTTGTAATAGTTGCAGACTTGAGATGATCAGCTGGCAAAACAGGTCATGTTGAGCGACTGTTTTAAGTAGGTTTTCTAACAGCATTTTCCAGATTTAGAGGATGTTCACCAGTTTCAGTTTGTCTTTCTGTTCAAGTGCAGATTTCCTAGCATTTAGTTGTTGCCCATTAGCTAGTGGTTTCACCAGAGAGTATGGATCTGGCTCTCATTAGCTTGGTACTGGATTGTTGTTAGACAGATGCTTTCACCACTGGAATTAACCAGCTTAGGGTGCCATTTATTCTAACCCCACAGCGCCAAAAACTTTAGCAGTGTCACTCCACAACTTCACTCCATTTCCCAACACATTGTAAATACAGTATTTCAGAGGGTAGTGTTTCTTGATAGCTGAGCAGTGGGAAAAAAAAATTGTTTGCGTTTTTTTAGCTATGGATGAACCATGTCCCTTTTGGAAATATAACAACTTTACAGTCCCCTGGTCGTTAGTTTTAATAATTTTTTTTCCTTTACATTTTTGCTAGTTTTATACTGTACCGCTCCCACTGTTTTGGCTAGAAGTTGTTAGAACTGCATAGAGAACTTAAGCTGGCCACTGTTAGTTTTTTTTTTATTCAGCCATCAGGATAAACTAAGAAAAACCAACAGATTCCTCCATCCATGCAAACAAGGTGGATGGATGACCCCCCCCCCCCCCCCTCCCCACAAGGACAATATATCTGCACCCACTGCTGTCAGAATTCACTGATCAGTGGCTGCAGCCATGATCAATGAAAAAACTTCCAACATGTCCCTTTTAAAAGAAGTTGATCAAGCCATCAACTTCTGCTGAATGGAAATTGCACACTAAACCAGAAGAATTTCGATCACTTTATGGCCAGCTTTAGACAGCTAAGGTCCTGAGTCCACAATTCCAGCAATATAAGGCTCTATAGAATACAAAATTTTGGTTTGCTGCTAGAAAAGGAACATAGAAAAAAATGCCAATGGGAGACCCTTGTTTTGGTAACAACTGTCTCAGACAATTGGAGAGCCTTCCTCTCACTTCCTATAGTGTCTACAGGACAGGTTGTGAAGGAATGTCCCCACAATGAGATATAGACAGCACCAAAAAAAAAGACCTGTCAATGGTTTTAACTTTTTGCTACTGTATGCAAATCTAGACTAAAAAGTTTTGGCTAGACATACACTAACTTCATACATGTGAATGAGTCACTGAATAGTCCCACAGAGGGAGATTTACTACAACTGGTGCACACAGAATTTGGTGCAGCTGTGCATAGAAATCAATCCGCTTCCAGATTTTATTGTCAAAGCTTAACTGAACAAGCTGAAGTTAGAAACTGATTGGTTACAATGCACAGCTGCACTAGATTCTGTGTGCACCAGTTGTAGTAAATCTTCCCCACAGTGTCTGAAAGGGAAACTGCTGTGCTCTGTTTAGAAACTTTAAAGTTTTTGGTAATCCTGTGTCATGCACTGTCTGTTTGTCTGGACAGCTTGATCGATGTGGAAATGTGGAAAAAAAATACATAAAGGCATATAGAATGCTGATGGTGTAGAGGGCAACAAAGCAACAGTAAAAGCAGAACTCCAGGAATTCACTTACACTTTAAAATGTGCCAAATTATAATGAGTTATGTCAAAGCAAGGTGTATGACACCTCATGGACTTATGTCTTTTATTTGCAATTTACAGTTTTACTACTGTCCAGGAGTACAGCTATTATTATACTTCTCCCACTCTGACAGGAGCCATGATGCTTTCGCACACAGACGCTCTGCCCACCCGTCCCCCCAGCTGTCCATTCACAGAAGGCTTTGTATTTTGTGAATTAGTTCACATAATGCATAGCATTCTGTGATTAGGCAATAGTAGATGAGGGGGGTGGGCAGAGTGGCTGTACACAATGCTAAAGCAGCTGGATCTGAAACCAGAAGATCTGGCTCTCAGTAAAAATGTGGTCTGCACCTAACCATTGTTAGTTGGTACATTTTAAAAAAAGTGACTGATTTCCCAGAGCTCTTCTGTAAAGAAAAGAAGCATGCAGGGAAAGGGAGTACACAAGCAAATAATCACACAAGAACGTGAACTCTAACAGACAATACAAGAGTGTCTCGCAAAGAAAAACGAACAGTAAAGAACACCTTTCCTAAACAGTGTTCATAATTAGGGCGGTTGTATTTCCTGGCCACATATCTGGCCACTGAAGTGTATTCTTTAAACCTGCAAGGGTTTCAATTATGGCAATGGTTTGTAAGGGGAGTGACTGGTGCATGCTGCCAACTGTGGGGAACAATTGTGATTGAAGCAGGTTTCCAAACTTTCCCAATAGGCGTTCCTCTTGAGAGTTGTTGGCTTGCATGTGCATGTTAGCCTTCATAACCAAAGCCTTCATAGCCTTCATAACCAAAAACAGCTGAAAGAGGAGTCATCAGATGTCTGTAGGCCATTTAACAGGCTACTACTGCACATGTGCACTGTACACAGAAAAAAGGGATCTGATCATCGGACATGAAAACATGACCCAGGCATCCAGCGGCAAACATGCTGCCATCAGGTGCAAAAACTTAAAAGCTCGGTTTAGGGGAGCTTATACATTTATCCTTAAGGAGAGACAAGAAGGGATGGATGCTAGATTGAGCTTCTGTCCTCTCATGTTCATAGATACTATAGGATTTGTATTGATGAGCCCATCCTCTGGTTAATCAAGGTAATTCAGTTAAGCCCTATTTTCTTAAGACCATTACCTCTGAGCTGCATTTTTTCCAAAACGTCCACCTTTGTTGTGAGTCTTTGTTAAAAATTATTTCAGCTATAAAACCAAATTATCTCACGCTTTGCTTCTACCTTTTTCAAGGTTAAAACATCTTTAGTGAAAACATCACCTCCTTCCTATTCTTGCCTTATGTCTATTTTGTATTTCTATTAAATGTGTTTATGTAGAAGAGCACATAACTAAGCAATAGATTGTAAATAACAATATTATGCAAAATGTCAGCCCCCTCAGCTTTAGAATGTATCCCTGAACAAGGGCAACTATTGTCATTCATGATTGCCTTCACTTTACCAGAAATACTTTCCGTGTGCCTTGACCATCTATGCCAATTAATTTATTCCTGCTGTGATGAGTTTCCAGCTTTGAATTGCTCCTGCTAACTGCAGTTGGAATTCTGTTTTATACATCCTGCATTTTTTCCCTTTATAGCTAAAAAAAAAATTAGTTTGTGTGTGCCAAAAATAGCTATTTAAATACAGGGCTGGCCATTTTTTTTTAATAATACAGGAATTGATGAGTTGAATCTTGGAGCCAACAGGCAATTTTAAGGAGCCAGAGGACACATACTGCTCCTGATATTGACAGGTAACTCTTCAGAAAGTTAGGCGATTGGCTATCTGGTGGCTGTGATTTAAACAGTCCTTATATGGTAACCTTAATTTTTAGAACTATCAAAATGGAATGCATCCTGTCAAGTCAGACAGATCTTAAAGTATATCTAAAACCAAAAGATTTCTTACCTTAGGATAGTGTGCGGAAGTATTGAAAACTATATTACATTTTTATTGTCTGTGTCCCCCAATCAGATTTCCGAAGGTGAGTTGAACTCTATAGCCAATCTTTTGGTTGAGAGTTATATGAACATAGCTCAGAGATCCAGAAAGTAAAAGTAACCAAAGACATTGTAAATAAAACCCTAACCAAAAAAGCTAATGGGGTTTTAAGGTACCAAACCATATATAACAACAACTATACAAAAATAAGATAAAAGAGTTGAAGAAGTTTACCGCCTTTTATTAGTTAAAAAAACCACCATATTGGTGGGGCATGACAACACGACACATAGATCATAATAGGCCCAAATGTGTTGGACAGACAGTACTACAAAATGTAGCCTACTGACAATAAATCACAGATTGAAATAATGATACTCTTAGAATGATTAATGACATCTTTGGTGCCAATAAAATACTCTGTTAATTGCTTCACCATTTAAGTACAAGTGGATACTTTGTTCGTTACTCCAACAAGTTTTATGGGACAAAGCCTGCTTCTTCAGGGAGACAAAGTATACATTTAAAAAATAGAGAAAAAATAGGCCCAGAACACATTATGGATATATGACCCATTATAGTACATAGAATTAAAAAATAAAACAATGAAATAGAAGGCTAACCGCATTTACCGATTGGTGATATTGATGACCTCCCATAAGACCAGTGCATTACATATAGGGCATTTGATTCACACCTGGATAGACAGAGGCCCTCAGCTAAAGGTATAAAATTACCATTTCCAGCAAGATTAGGCAACAATGTCATGTCCATGTGATTCATCATTACGGCTAGCCCCTGTCGGAGGACCAGCTGGGGTAGACTAAAGGAACTCTCTTGATCCATATTGTTCCCCACTGGGACTGGCAGCCTCTTCCAGCACACCCTCCTCATTCTTGTGAACATTTATGTTCAGCAGAGCTGTATGTTTGTGTTTGTCAACCCTTCGGGCAATGGTCATGAGGGGTTGACAATCCAACTAGGGATGGTTGGATTGCGAATGTACATCTAATAGTTCATAGACATCTGTGGGCACCTTAAAGCGGAGTTCCACCTGAGAAAAAAAAAAGTCAGCATCTACAAAAACTGTAGCTGCTTACTCTTAAAATACAGCTACTTCCCTGTCCCTCGGTCCAGCGGTGTCCTCACCACCGTTGGTTTCACTGGCCGTCTTCTCTCCCTGGCGCCAGCATCTTCATTGTGGGCACCCGGCTGTGACAGCTTGCGGCTTGGGTGCCCACTGCGCATGTGCGAGAAGCGCTGTGCTTTGCAAATGGCCCCGTAGTCTTCTGGGACCTGTCACATGTCCCAGAAGACTATGGGAAGGGAGAAGGGGAGGACAACTTCCGCTTCTGATCGCCTAGGCGATCGCAATGGAAGTGGGAGCGAGTACCTGTCAAATTCGGGTGCCCCCACTTCCCAAAGGTGCCACTCCTTAATAGGGAGCAGGGGACAAAGGCTTAAAGCGGAATTTCTCCTTTTGGGTGGAGCTCCGCTTTAGGTTTCCTAGCAAACTTGACACTAAAATAAGCAACATGAGCAGTGGCAGACAATTTGCAGAGGCCCTCATGCAAAAAAACAAAACGTTTATGAAACCACTTTGACTGACATTATGGTTGCTCAACATATATACATTCTTTCTTATCATATTGCTACTTGGTTTGTCTGCCTCTATCAGGGTGTCTTTGATATGTAGTCCTGCAAGCACACTATACGTTAAAATGTTTAAAAGTACATTTTTGTTTTTTACTTTTTTGAGCCTTTTGCACTGTTTTGTATACTATTTTAGGCGCTGCCTAGTCTGTGTAAAAATTGTGTTACCTTTCCAACATGTGAAACTATATGAAACATCAATCCAAATTCAATGCTTCACTCATAAACACTACATACAAATATAAAAAATAATCAATGTTTTTATATTTGTATGTAGTATTTGTAGTGATGCATTGAATTTGGATTGATGTTTCATACAGGTTCACATGTTGGGAAGGTAACACAATTTTTGCACAGACTAGGCAGCACCTAAAATAGTATGTATAATGTAAAGGTACAGTACCCTGTTAGAGCTGCAGCCAGTCATATAGATAGAATCATACACATTTATTTTCTTTAATTTATATTTGAAAGATATTGGTCCTAAATGCAGGTAAATGACTTTTAATTTAAGCTTTTGTATTGTTGTCACAATTGCAGTTATCTTTTAAACCATTTCTTAGAAAGTTGTAGTTTTATCACTTTATTATTGTTTGAAAACAACTTGATCTGATGTATACCAAATTAGAAGAAGCAACAGTAGGACCAGTAAATTACAGTAAGGAGATTGTAGAAGGTGTATCAGAGAGGTTGTTAAAAAATGGGACTTGGGGCAGATTCACAGTATTGCATTTTTGTAAAATGCACCACAATGCACAGGTGTTTTAGTGTATGGCATTGAAAAAAAGTGGGTAGGTGCATTAATACCTCTGTTGCAGTGTGTTGACAGTCCATTCAAAATTAATGGGCTACCTTAAAGCAACATACATTTATCCATGTGTATTGACACAATAATGTGAATATTGCCCAATGGAAATATTAATTTTATCCTATTGATTTATATTATGTCAGGGCTGACTCAGGACAGTTTGCTGTACTACTGAATTTATTGACAATATCCTGTTGCCCACAAAGACTCCATTAAATCTTATCTGTCTAAACCCACTTATGTTTCCTGAACCTTGTTCATTTTTTTCCCATACTCCTCAGACATGTTTGTGATTTTGGTTTAATTCCTCAGCTATAGCCTTCAGCTGCTTTTACTTGCTGTCTTTGGCAGTTGATACAATTGCAGGTGATTTCTGATATATCAGACTTTGTATTTCTCATGCAAGATGTGGCTTTCCTTGGTGTCCTATTTTTTTTAATTATTTCCTCCATTCATAGGCACTGCAGCCTGGAGCACTTCAACCTTTACCAAAGAGGCCAGCACTTGAAAAAAGCAATGGGGCCACCACGGTGTTTAACCCCAGTGTTTTCCACTACCAACAGGCTCTAGCAAATATGCAGTTACAGCAACCTGCATTTATCCCCACAGGTAAGAGACATACAACATCTCATAGTAAGTAATTCATCATATATCTGCTCTCATAGACAATGATGACATCAGAGCTCTGCTTAGCAAATAATTCTAGTGCATTAAAGTGGAACTCCAGCTAAAACTTTTAGTTTTGAACAGACTGGGGAAGGATTATAACCTTTGTCAGATTTTCATATATGAACTGGTAAAGCTTTCTCTACAGTCACCAGCACTGGAAGAAGGAAAAACATCTTTCCAACGGGGACACCAAAGAGCAGTGGTTTTAACCCTTGCATACCCTAGTATAATGGGGTATTTTTTTTAGTCCGTTTTCCTGTTTGAGAGATTTGTCCTTACTTTCTGTCTCAGTGACATAGCAGTTTCCTCAATAATAACACCAACGGCAATCAAAACCTACAGTAACTCTTCCCTACACTATAAAATGTTTTGGCCTGAGATTCACTTTGGAAAAAGAGGTATTTATATTAAAATAGGAAGCTGCTTAAATTGCAAAATATAGCCAGCTAATTTAATTTTTTAAAATATTATTTTATCTTATAATAAAAGCAACTTAGTAGCTCTCACGTAACTGACTAAGGTATACTGATGTTTTCAGACACTTTAACTGTCTATTGTTAGTAGCTGTCTGTAACAGTAATGTAGTCTAACCTGTATCAGCCTCTGTTCAACAGCAGTAACTGGGACCGCTAAAGATGGGAGGGAGGTGTGGCTGTTAAATATGTAAACTATATTATTATTAGTGCGCAAAAATTACATACATGAGGCAGTCTGTCGATAGCCTTAACCATCTATCAATAACCTTAGTTTTTATATTTCTGAATCTCTTGTAGCATGGTTTTATTACCTGTTGCTCCTGCCAGTAGATCCATATTTTCCACTACCTTTTCTTTCAGTCCAAGCTGTCCAGCAAAAGTAGCAGTTGGAAGGTTACGACAAACCATTTAACACTACCAGGGGAGCTTTCAATGGTACCTATGGTTTAACCTTTTTTTCTAAAGGAAAAAGTAAAAATGCCGCTGTAGCTGCTTAAAAAGCATTAAGTGGAATTGGACTTGGTCACTTTAAGACTACTCTGTCAACAGGGTAACAACATTACTGTAAAGAAGTGGAAAACTATCAGACATACTAGCAGGATCAACTGGTATTGAAACTGTCAGAGAAGTGACTCAGGAAAACCAAACCTGCCACGGTAACATGGCAGACTGCATCAGATATGTTATTCTTTATTTTTATATTAATATCCATTTGGCACTGGAGATTTTGACATTAACATATTCTTACAATTAGTATAAAAACAGCAAAACCCGTTCTGCAGTCAGTTTTATTTTATTTCAGTGAAAACTTTAATGAGTTTCTCCTTTTGGAATATTTGTTTAGTGGTTTGCTTTGTGGACCTGGTAATGCGGAAAAGTCAGGCCCACCTTTACGATGGTTTTCCTTCCAGAGTTTACATTGTTAGTTGTGGCCTCCAGGTGGTAAAATTATATCCCTATTTACAACGCTGCAAATGTCAACCTGTGTTTCATTAGAAGTTTGTAGTTTATCATACTAATCGGAAAGGTTTGATGTCAAAGCTACATTTCCCCACCCCATCTGCAGTTAGCATGGCTGAATTTTGCAGTCAGCTGCTTTTTTTATTTCCATGTAAAAGCCCAGATTAATAATATCTGTCACAGCTCTTTTTTCAGTTTTTGTTTTCAATAAAAGGTACACACAGAATTAAGAATAAAGGTAAAGGATTAGTGATTGGTGCATTATTCCAGAGCAGCCAATCTGAATGAATCTTTTATTGATCTGACTTCAGTAAGTCAGATGATTGGTTGCTGTGAATAACTTCTCTAGGCAAATCACTGCTGTTTGGGTCATGTTCTGTTAATCCTTTAAAAAATGTGCCAATATCAAAGTGAAACTCAAATGATCCATATAAGGATGCTAACACAGCTGATTTATTTTTGATGCAAATAATTCCATGGCTATTAGCATTATCCCCAGGCTTTGCTACCTAGTGAGTATCTGCCCTGGCACAGTATATAATTCAGGGTTCCTACTGGGTGCACATTTTTTTAGCTTGCAGCTTTAGCTTTAGCTTGCAGCTTCCAAAACAAGATGACTGCATTCAGATATTTCTAATGACAGGCTAACTTTAAGAAAAGCCATTTAGAATTTCATGGCATCAATTTAAACATTTTCATGAAGCTCAGCAGCACATTTCAGAGAGGGTAATGTAATATTTCATAAATTCATAGTGTATGTCTTACTCATTTTTATGTTGCCAAAAAATTAGAATTTTGCCGTTTAAAATGGTAAACATAAAGATCTTAATCTTGATTTTACATTAGCAGAATTGGAATCATCTGCATAATATAGGGACATAGAACGGCCAACACAGAGCTTAATGTCTGCAGAGGTCCAGCATGCGCTGAGACACAACATGTGATTGTAATTTTTATAAGTGGCCCTTTCACAAAAGTTTAAAGAAAAAGTAACAAATGTATGATAACCCTAAAAAAGATGAGATCACATGATACAAATATGTCATTTACAATTACCTTAGATTTTCATTATAGTAGACTAGAATTTGTCCATAGGTTTAGTAGAATATAAAAACATGAGATCTACACTGAGCTGTTGCATTAGGAGTGTTCATTTTCTGTCTTGAAAAGCTCCAGTAAGGAATGACACACATCATATCTGTGCTTATAACTGTATTGTGTTTGAAAATGTTTTAGTTTCCTTAATTATAATTAGCTTTTCCCTTTTTCTCTTTTTTGTTTTCTTTCTTTTCTTTTGATAATGCTGTCTTTGCTTTGCACTGTGATTGCATGCTGCTCCTGGTGTAACCTTCATGGTGATGTCACATGGCTTGCTGCTGCGATTCCTACCACGCTCCTCCAATCCACCATGTGTTGCTATGGTTACCATTAACCCTCCACCCTCCTGTATGTCGCTTCCATGGTTCCCTCTTGAAAGTACCCATGATGCACGGTGCTACGCCCACCACTGTGTCTGCAGCAACAACACCTGCCACCAGCGTGCCCTTCGCTGCAACAGCTACAGCCAATCAGGTTTGGCCCTTTAAATAGCTTTATTTCACATGTAGTATCCTTGCCATATTGTACAAAACAGAGAATTAAATGCACCTTTAAAATAGGTGACATGCAAAGTGTGATTTTTTTTTTCTGTTGAGTTATTGGATTTAATTATTCTTAGTAATCAGAATTCATATAGCAACATGACTTTTTTTTAATTGCAGGAAAGATATAATTGTGAAACCACATTTATCCTAGAGTGGATATAAGTTTGTGGTATATACAGACACTTAGCTTGAAAATCAGAGGCATTTCAGTGCGTCATGATGCTTAGGTAGATATAGGTTTAGATTTAGGTATACTATATTGCAAACCAAAGCTTTTTTCCTCTTCAGCTGTCAGCAGGGTCATTTTAACATATTAGACACCAGAGAGAACTAGTTACAGATTAGTTTGTCTTAGGTATTATTGTTTATATTATCATTTAGACATTAAGCAAATGTATAGCACAATTAAATCAAAAATCAATAAGATAACATGTTCTAATTTGTCCTTATTCAAGCATTATAACATAATTCATATCAGATTTGCATGTTACCATTAGGAGTCTATTTGCTAAGACTGGCATTCTGTGTACTTGTGCAATTTGTGTTAGTTTGAAACAGATCATTACATAGTCTTTCTGATCAGTTGCAGAGCTTTCTTCAGTTAAGTTGCCTCTTTGCACAGGTGTAAGCTGTCCTAGTTGTCACTATGGCGCAGCTGTCAGACGTCTTCTGCTTGTTGCTTTGTCCCAACATGCAACTGAGAAACCTGAGAAAGAGACCACTTACTAGGAAGCTTTGTATACTGTATATTACCCGATGATATGAGTGTAAACATTTTGTGCCCTCTCCCAAGATTTCTAAGGCAGTACATCTCAGTGATGTCACTTGTTCAAAAATGCAGATAGAGAAACTGACATTAAAGAACCACTAAACCTAAAACCTTCCTCAAAATTAAATGATGAGAAGCAGCTACAAACAGTCAACTACATGTAGAGATATAACCATGCCCATGCAGAAAATTAGATGTTTATTTGTACATCTCTGCTTGCAGCCTATTGTTTTATGGTAGTTGTTCAACCAAAAAAAAGAAAAGAAAACTAGACAAAAACTGCATCTACAAACTTTGTATTAATTGTCTGGAATTAATGGGTATATGCCAGACAACAAAACTATAACCTTAACCCCTTTTTGTGACTGCAAAGATATATTAGTATTGCTATTTACCATTTTCTGGTATCTGCCATGGAAGGCAAAAGGAGGAGCACTGACAATTGTTAGCTTTCTCTTTTAGGATTACTAGAAAGAAAATCAACCTCATGTTTGAAAATATCGTGCCCTGCTATATCCCCAGAAACTGTGAAATCATTTTACTTGTTGTTAAGACCTCTATTATATAAACTGGTTAATAAAAATATTGTAATGTATGTTTAGTGGCCCATTAATATAAATTAGATTCAATAAAAAAAAAAAAATAATTATCATCAATGTGGTTAGCTAAAGGTACCTATTTGAACATTAAGTAAAGAATATCTGTTCGTAAAGAAAAAAATTGTAACAAACACTTTGAAGTAGGTACTTAGATGTGCTTGCTTGTCCCTTTTTGTTGTCTTCTAGACTACCCAGGACACTCATTGACAATAGCTGAATTCATGGTTCTGATGCGCCCCCCTGTCAGCTTCCCTTTTTGCAGTGGCTTGAGCCTCTTTACCCAACAGCTCACACTGCAGGGAACATTCCCAAGTGGCATCCTGGTATTTGCATTTACCTATCAGCATATACCTATCAGCACACCTAGAAGGTACAAGCAGGCATTTATAGGTTCCTTCTTTTTTACAGTTTGTTACAATTTATTTTGTTTTCTTTAGTGACAGGTGTTTTAAAAGAAAACCAATGGTGACATGCTGCCATTGCTGATCTTCTGAAAATTTTGATAGCTCCACCTTCTCTGGCTTCAGACCGTGATCTGAAGCAAACAAGCAGATGAGGTCTGCTATCGCAGCCCCCACACACCAGGTTTCCTTTAAAAATACATACAATTTGAAATATATAGCAAACTGTGATCATGCATGCAATGGCACCTCTGTAATAAAAAGCAAATATTACAGCACACTATGGAAAAAATATCTACCACATTGTGAGACAGATGGCAGAATGAGCAGATGAAGCATGGACTGCTACTTAATAAGTGCTGCCTTAGCAAATAGACCCCACTTTGTCTCCAATTATCCTTCATTGAACAGGTGACCTAACCACGCATGCCCCAGCCACTCAAAGTGCTAGTCTGAACACATTACCTGGAACTTCCCACACTAAGCAGACAGTTGTGACTTACAGGTCACAGGTCTGATTTCACTCACCACCATGTAAGGCAGTCGGGGGCGTAACTGTATGTGATGGGGCCAAAGACAGTACTCTTTTTCTGCTTGGGCCCCATAACAACTGCATGGTCTACTATGACTATAGTTACACCCTTGAAGGCAATCATAGATAGCATTCTCTGCAAAAGAGATTTTAATTTCGAATCTTTTCCACTGTAGATGTCCCTATTTTCACTAGATGAACTGAATAACAGCATGTATGTATCACAGATGTTACCAGTAGAACAGTAAGTTTGTTTTCATCTCAACATTAAATATTTTGTAACATTTTATTTAAGTAATGACTGCCCCTGCTTGTATGAGTAGTGACAGGCAATCCGTCAGTTTTATATTTTGCCTATACATGTTATATTTACTAGCAGGCTTTGTATGGTGGCCATACACAGGCAGATCTTTCATTAAAACTGAAGTTTAGGTATGATTTTTATAACATAGTTACAATGGTCCAGCTTGGGGTCCAGTGCTGGCCGCCTGCCCTTCTGCATAGAACTCACAGGGGGTTGTCCGCTCAGCACTGCCGCCATTCAGAGAAAGCCATGTATTCTTTTCATTGAATACATTCTCTGATTAGATGTAGGCATTCTTTGATTGGACGTATTGGAGAGGCAGGATGGGGGATGTCAGTATCTTGACCTCTCCAAGTTCCTGACTTTTCATTTTTTACAACCCTGGGTGACATTTATCTTTAATTTATATGCAAAAGCAAAACTTAGATCCTGTGCCTCTGGTCTCACCCCTTTATTTGACATGACAACTATTGTCGCCAAGTAGGTAGAAATCCTAAATTTTAGAGTTGTCATAAGAGCAAGAAGTGATGGGGAATCTTCCAAAAGATGGGAGTAGTTCTCACTTTGGAAAGATTTTCTCTTACTCATTGTTTTGTTTCCAAGCCAAGAAAGTAAAGGGAAATCTCTGCAACAGAACAGGATAGAAAAAAGCCTGATTACTGATAGAGGTTTTAACCCTTCCCTACCATATCCAAAACAAAAAAAAGTTTTAGTGAAATGTTGTCTCACCTTGTTTCCATATTGATATATCTTATTCAACACTAGGTTTGAGTTGCGTGGTCACCTGTATTTTTTGTATTTTTCATATACAGGGAGAGCAACCTGGGCAGGTTGTATGCTATGTATAAAGGCAACCAATATATGTTCTGCTTAGTAGAACTAGGTTCCCCCCAAATTTTAGGAAGCGTTAGGCTCCATGTAAAAACATTCAGGTACGACTTTCATACACCTTTTGAGAATTAGCATTGAAGTCTGTGGCCCTCAAGTTGCATGAAAGTCGAACCAGAGTACAATTAACTACTTTGAAGTTGCTGCAACTTTAAGTTGCACATATATGAATGGTTATCATTGGAAAACATGGGGTACGACTTGTTGTGCGACTTTGATGTCCAAAGTCGCACAAGTGTAAATGGGGTCTTATGGTGATTAAACTTATCAGTATTCACTTAAAACTGAAATATCAGTTTTTGAGTGAACATTGAGTGAACCCTTTAATCCTTCAACACCTAATTCAAAGATTTTCATAAGCACCACCCAAACTGAAAAATCATTCTGTCTATGGCCAGCAGGGATAAAGGATGGGTTTATATTGTTATAGTCTATGATGGGTAGGTTTGCATTACTCATTAATTAAAATATGCTATTTAGAACATCAGGGAGCATATAGGAACTTGCGCTATATTGCTTTAACCATCGCAATGATTGGCTTAAAGGTTGCAACAGTTAAACGCTTTTATTTATCACAAAATTGCAGAATGTTGCCTTCATAATATGTTGCTTTGTGTTGCTTTCCATGTAAAAACTGAAATTAAACCTGTTTGCTGGATTCAAGATTTTTTTTTGTTCTAAAACACATTTTAAGTGATAACCAGTTTTCATCTGTAGAGTTTAAAATCCAGAATTTCAAATATTGTAGATGTGTTTTTCAAACATTCTCTCCCATGTTTGGTCTGAAAGTCTTTTGTGTATTCAATGGAGAAAGTGTATTGTTACAATAAGAGAGATTTATTCCAGGAAAATTCTATTTAACTTAGTAGGTGGAAAATCTTATCATTAATATTATGCTTCATTTCAAATGTGATTAAAGAAAGTTAAAGTTCAAACCAAGGATGTGATTCGAATGATTCTTGCAAGACACATAAAGCCTATATCTACCAAAAGTCAGTGAAGAAATCTTTAGGTGACTAAATAGACTGACATAGTTTTATATGTCTTGCAAACTCTAGTGACAAAATGTTATTATGAATGTAAAAGAAATGGTTAAAGCCTATGGCAGTAGTATCTGGGTGGGGCTAATTCATCAGGTGCAGATATCTCGAATTAGAGACCTTGGCCAAATTTTCCATGACACACACCTGATTTGTGATGGCTCAGGAGTTTGATATACCATTTCATCTACCCTGAAAGAAGCCCTACAAAACAAATTCTGGAAACTTCATTCCAACCATGTAGGCTGTAATTGAGGTGAAATGTTGTCATGGCAACACTGCCAAATTTAATTACACTATTCAAATGTAACTAAGAATCACATGTTCGATGTCAGATTTATTGCGCAAACCTATGTTTTACATCTATAAATTTAATAACTACTTTATACAATAATTGCTACAATAAGACTTCCCCTTACACCAGCAAAGGTACCTGCTGCTTGATTAGAACAAAAAAGTAGTAAATGATGATGTCATATCTAGTAATATGAAGAAAACATTTTGTAGTTCTCCCCATGTAAATTGATTTGCTTGCTGTAAGTGTTTTATTTTCCACCCATAAATAATTATTAGTTAAAAGCTGTACTCCAGGCCAACTTCTAAGAACAAATATAAAATATATGTGTTTTATCTGCCAAAGCATGTGTACTTCTGCCCATTCATTCCTTTGATGTACAGTATTTAGTCAGCCACCAATTGTGCAAGTTCTCCCACTTAAAAAGATGAGAGGGGCCTGTAATTGGCATCATAGGTAGATCTCAACTATGAGAGACAAAATGAGAAACAAAATCCAGACAATTACATTGGCTGATTTGGAAAGAATTTATTAGCAAATTATGGTGCAAATAAGTATTTTGTCACCTACAGACAAGCAAGATTTCTGGCTTTCACAGACCTGTACCTTCTTCTTTAAGAGGCTCCGCTGTCCTGCACTCATTACCTGTATCAATGGCACATGTTTGAACTTGTTATCAGTATAAAGACACCTGTCCACAACCTCAAACAGTCACACTCCAAACTCCACTATGATGAAGACCAAAGAGCTTTCGAAGGACACCAGAAACAAAATTGTAGGCCTGCACCAGGCTGGGAAGACTGAATCTGTAATAGGCAAGCAGCTTGGTGTGAACAAATCAACTGTGGGAGCAATAATTAGAAAATGGAAGACATACAAGACCACTGATAATCTCCCTCGATCTGGGGCTCCATGCAAGATCTCACCCCATGGGGTCAAAATGATCACAAGAACGGTGAGCAAAAATCCCAGGACCACACAGGGGGACCTAGTGAATGACCTGCAGAGAGCTGGGACCAATGTAACAAAGGCTACCATCAGTAACACACTACGCTGCCAGGGACTCAGATCCTGCAGTGCCAGACGTGTCCGCCTGCTTAAGCCAGTACATGTCCGGGCCCGTCTAAAGTTTTGTGAGAGAGCATTTGGATGATCCAGAAGAGGATTGGGAGAATGTCATACGGTCAGATGAAACCAAAATAGAACTGTTTAGTAAAAACATAACTCGTCGTGTTTGGAGGAGAGAGAATGCTGAGTTGCATCCAAAGAACACCATACCTACTGTGAAGCATGGGGGTGGCAACATGATGCTTTGGGGCTGTTTCTCCGCAAAGGGACCAGGACGACTGATCCATGTACAGGACAGAATGAATGGGGCCATGTATCGTGAGATTTTGAGTGGAAACCTCCTTCCATCAGCAAGGGCATTGAAGATGAAACGTGGCTGGGTCTTCCAACATGTCAATGATCCCAAACATACCGCCCGGGCAACAAAGGAGTGGCTTCGTAAGAAGCATTTCAAGGTCCTGGAGTGTCCTAGCCAGTCTCCAGATCTCAACCCCATAGAAAACCTTTGGAGGGAGTTTAAAGTCTGTGTTGCCCAGCGACAGCCCCAAAACATCACTGCTCTAGAGGAGATCTGCATGGAGGAATGGGCCAACATACCAGTAACAGTGTGTGCCAACCTTGTGAAGACTTACAGGAAACATTTGACCTCTGTCATTGCCAACAAAGGATATATAAAAAAGTATTGAGATGAACTTTTGATATTGACCAAATACTTATTTTCCACCATAATTTGCAAATAAATTCTTTCCAAATCGGCCAATGTGATTGTCTGGACTTTTTTTCTCATTTTGTCTCTCATAGTTGAGGTCTACCTATGATGCCAATTACAGGCCTCTCTCATCTTTTTAAGTGGGAGAACTTGCACAATTGGTGGCTGACTAAATACTTTTTTGCCCCATTGTACACAGCCCTCTCATGCGGTTAACCTATTAGGGGACCCCACTTACAGTAAAGGAATACAGGGGTACACTCGCTCCACCCCCAGTTTGCTGACTGGATAAAAAAAAAGAGCAGCAATAAACCAGTGAAGTTATTTCTGTGTTACGTACTCTATCTTCCTATTGTATGTTTCTTGTCAACACATTTTCATGCAGCACACCTGATTGGCCCCCATTCCTGTACAATGTTGCTGTACAGTGGTTTGCAAGAAGCTGATAATATGTAAAATTCTGTACTTACAATAGTTGCATTTAAATAAATAGATTTTTTAAATGTATTGAAGAATACAGAGCTGCATTCATTTATGCTTTTTATATTTGCCTGGAATTCAGCTTTAACCCTTTAATAGAATGGATTCGATGTATGTACCAAAATGAGTCCATAGAGATACTTATATTACACAGTAAGTCAGAACCAAGAATTATTTTATAGACCAAGACACTTTTTTAAAGTACATTCTGCTTGCAGAGTATTTGAAGGAAATTAATTATAATATATATATATATATATATATATAATGTATATATGGTTAGATACTTTAGAGAAAATCTATCTAGATATCTAGTATTGGTCTCAGGGTTCTGTCTGCTAACTCCTATTCTTTGTTCTCTCTCTCCTTTCTAGTAGACCATGTTGAAATTCTGAACAGCAGAATTGTGGAATACCAGAATCTCTCCGTGGGAAGTTACACATGGCCTTTATGTAAATACCCATTACTGGCGTCCTCCACCACCTCGACAGTAAGCCTGCTGCAGTCTACATGTTAACCAAAAAGAAAAAAAATTTACATGGGAATGTCTGAAAACCGCACTATGAAAAAAAAATGAAACCATAAAAAAGGCAACACTGCTCTATGAAAGCAGATACACACGTAGGATATTATACTAGACTGTTGTAACACATTTACTTTTAACACATGTAACCATTCAGCATGTGCCGCATTAGATGAGTATACAGTGCGGACACTCCTTTTACTGCATATTACTGATGGAATCACAATTTAAAGTGTTATCTTAACTGTTTTTTTTTGTTTACATTGTAGTCTATATCATTTTTATGTGTGTACCATTATCCTAAGTATACTGAAGACCATCTTCTTCATTGTGATTTATAACATAAGTTGTTGTTTTTTATGTTGTTAGTATTATGCCAAACAGAGACAAAGTGGTTCTGAAGAAAGGCTCATCAGATTTTTATGAAAAGAGTTGTATGATAGTTTTATGTCTTTGAATTCATTATTATAATTTTTTTTTGTTCCTCTTCAATCATCACTATGGCCTTCATGTAATTATGCAAAGAGTAATGTACAAAGTGTAGTAACCGCAGCAACCAGAAGACATCTCTTCTGACTTCTCTAAGCTGTTTGGTTGCCAAGGATTACTGCCTATTATTACTCTTTGCACAATCATTTTATATAAGCCCCATTGTTCTGTGGATGGAAATGAATCCAATTTAATCTTCGTCATAGTTCTGTACAATGAACTGCAGCACTTATTTTACAAAATTGCTAGGAATTTATAGACTAACTGTAACAGTACCTCTACTGAGATAATGTACAACCAGAAATTGCAATTTTGATTTAGAAACTAGATCAAAACATGTCTGGTATTTGCAGAGGATTACAATACTAGTCTAGCAACTAGTCTAGCAACAGGTCATGTAAAAGTATAATAACTGAAAACATATTCTTGTTCAATATGGCAGTGAAAAGCGCAGTGATTGTGATCTCTCAATTGACCAAACTAATCTGAATTCTGATTTGCTGCTGTCATTGCTGTTTGAAGTGCCATGATAAATAAGCCTGCATATCTCCTATTATTCACTCCAATGTAGATGCCAGTCCATGTAAGGCCTCATGTACACTGCTGCTCCTAAACGTGAGTTTAGGAGCTTTTGGTGTTTCTTTGCCAAAGCCCCTGAACTCAACTCAATAAAAGCCTATGTGCGCTTGTACACATAGACTTTTACCAGAGTTTAGGAGCAGCAGAGTTTAGGGGCAGTTAAACATTGCACTTCTGAACGCAGAATAATTGTGTTCAGGAGAGGAATGTTTTGGCCAAATAATGCTAAATGTGGAAAAACCACATGTAAACGCGGCTAAACGCTAGCCACATTTAGTGCTTGGGTGTTTATCCATGTCAATGGAAAGTACTCTGGTCAATCAAATGAATAAATGTCCAAGTGCTAAATGCGGTACCGCGTTTACATGCATTTTTGCCACGTTTAGCGTTTTTCTGCTGCCAGGAGAGTTTAACAACTAGGTGAGTTCATGTGTACATGAGGCCTTAGGGTGAAAAAGCCTCCCAAGATTGTTCATTCCCCATTTGAATGCAAAACAACCGGGTGGGAACATTGGTTGTATGATGACAACTGCTGGTATGGGTGCCTTTATAGAAGCATTCAAAATTGAGTTTAAATGTCTTGCTTGGTGGCTTGTGCCCTGTTTATAAGAGAACATTCTGAGGTTTTCTGTTCTGATTCTTCTTAGCAAGATACATAAGAAAAACTTTACTTGTTATATGAAAATGTGTGGACTTATAATGCTGGCTGGTAGTTTACAACAACATTTCTCCCATTTTCTTGCATGACTTCTCAATGCCACAATGTTAAGTGTCAGAAAAAGGTGCAATAGTCATCCAGCAAGACTGAGCATATTTCAGGTTACAGGCTAACTTTCAGTGCTATTTTCACACAATGCGTTGAAGTGTTTGTATGCTTCTTCATGGGAAGAGAAAATGTAGCAAAGCTGCCTTTTTCCTGCATAAGAAATTAGGTAATTTTGTAAGCCTGTTCTAAAAAAAGACTGGAGAAAACAAGCACAGGGCCATCTTAACCTAAAGTAGGAGCCAAAAGCAAAAAGACTTTTACAACACATGGTGCGGCCAATAAGGAGGTGCAAAGGGTACAAAATAACAGGCTATGCAGCAAACAAAAAGAAACCTGGCTTCTTTTCCTGTACCGTGTTTTTCATGTAAGCAAGGACTTTTACAGTTAAACTAAGAGCCAGTGTCGATGGGCTTTTGTTCTCTTCAGAACTGCTTCTCTCCTCATAAAAGTCTATGGGAATGCAAAAGCAGCTGAAGTCGGTCAAATGCAAGTCCACTGCAACTGCAGTAAATTATGAATGATCTTAAAAGCATCTCAGATTGATGTCAGAAGCAAAATGAATGTCCATATTGAAGTCTGTCAGCACAGGCCCTAACTGTGCTTGCAGGTGCTGGGAGATGCCTGCACAATCACGCACATAACAACTGTGGTCCACTTTAAGATGGCCCTGTAGTCATTGCCCATAGTAACCAAGATTGCTTTCTTCTACATCCCAAACTATATGGTTGCTTAATTCAAATCTGATCTATTCTTCCACTTTTGTACAGAATCCGTATCAGAGTATAGAA